>NC_051431.1:2008521-2055766 GCF_001649575.2 Kryptolebias marmoratus
GTAACAATTACATGTAATTAGCTAAATGTTGTAAAAAGTGACATCAGAAAATCAACACTACATTTTAAAACAGTGTTTGAAGCTAAATGTGACAAAATTTAGGCATGAATTTTGAGCACAAGCTCCTTTACAAACGGCGCCCCATAGCAGACAGAGTTGATTCAAAATGGTCAGTGAAGTATTAGATTTAAAAAATGAAACAGTGCCACCAAGTGGTTCATTTGGTGAACTGCAAGTTGGAAATGGTTGAGTTTAACTTCTGTGGTAGGATAGAACAGATTATTAAGTGTTGGTATTATTTGTTTTACAAGCTAAATCAAAATCAGAGTTTTGGTTTCATGTTTTAGGTGCACTAGTCTCGTTTTTAAGAGTTGGCAAACAAACAGAATTGCTTTTTTTTAATAAAACTATCTTCATTTAAATGACATTTCTAGGTAAATATCCTTCTGTGAGAACTCATCTGAAGTTGTTCTAGCAGGATTTTTGCAGCCGATTCATCTGGCGCCCCAGTTTGTTTTATTCCTCTTGTTGTTCGTGTTTGCCTCTGCAGGCTCCTGGATAATTTCCATGACTTGAACAAAATGATCGGACGGAGCTACAAGAGAGCAAGCCGGACGTCTCGTGACCTTCTGCTGAAGACTTTACATCTGCAGCAGCCGGTCGCTGTGAGTAAACCCTGAAGAGCTGTCGTCTGAAGTTACATTCGAGACATTTCAATTTGCAGTAAATGCTCATTAACTCTGCACATCGAGGGCTCGGAGCTGTGTTTACAGATTTATTTTTATCCTGAAGCAACTGAAAGTCGTGCAGAACAAGCTGATCACGCTGACATGTGGATCCTTGCAGGGAAACCTGCTGCTGTTTCATTTAGCAGCTGAAATATGCAAAACGCTCTCAGTTCACAGTTGGTGATAAATTAACAGAACAAGCAAATCAGGTCAGACAACGGCAGGACTCCTGCAAACGTGAGGCCAGACTTCTTTACATGATTTTATTTGGAAAAACTTCCAAATTCTTTACTTATTTAGGAACATATAAGCACTAAAATTACCCCAAACTAGTTCTGTGACCATTCCCTAAGGTTGTTTAATCTGTAATCTCATTAAATAAAGTTGCATTTAAAGCAAATAAAGCGGAGGTGTCAGCCTGGTTTTGTTGTTGTTTTGCCCTTAAATGTGCCACATTCAGTAGGAATATGAAAAATCAGCTAAATCTTTTCTGAGAAACACAAATTTCTTGACTTTTTGAGCTCCGACAACTCTTCTGGCTGAGGATCGGACCAACAGGCTGAACTCAGTTCTGTCAGATATGAACTTTATAATCAAATAAAATGAGCTGCTAAAAGCAGACATTATACCTGCGCAATAAAAGAATCTGAACTGAGAAGATAATAAGGAATCAAACCTGTTTTTATATGTGGAATGTAAATGAAATATGCTTCATCAGTGCTGGAGGAGAAAGGCTGTCTGTGTGGGACTGGGATTAAAATGATTACAGATTAAAGCAGCTGGACATGTGCCGACTCATCAGGTGTCATTTTCACTTAACCTGGATGTTATTTTGGTTAATTGGTTGCTAATTAATATAATTAAGTTATTAAAACACCTGAAGTGTTTGAATGAATTTGATGATGGATGCTGATTTTAATCATCTTTGTGTCGGGATCCTTGCAGGAAAGCAGATCTGCTTCGTGGACGACAAACCGCCATCTCTCCCCCGGCCTCCCGTCAGCCAATCAGCACGCTCATCACGCTGCCGCCAAGCGCCGCCTGTCGTACGATTACAACAGAAACGTCGTGGAGTGACTCCTGAGGACTGAAGTCCGAACTCTGACTTTTCTACACTTTGCACACTTCCTGTTTCTTTACGTCTGAGCAGATTCTGGCGTTTCGGACGAACTGATGTGCACTGGTGACGCGTTTCCTTCTCACATGTCTGTTCACCATCCTGAGCTCGGACCTGAACCCTCCCACGTGTCCGGCTGATCAGAGCATGAAGACTTGTAGCTCCGCGGTTCGGTGAAGGATTTTTAGTCCTTCCTGTTAATGTAGTTTCACAGAACAACCGCTGTCCAACCGTTGTGCTGTTAAACCTTTATCAGCAGAAAATATTTTCTTGCAATGAATTAACTTAATTGATAAAAATGAAAAACGCATTAAAGTGTTAATTTAATCATTTTGGAAGGTCGGCACTTCAAACTCGCTGATCTTCATCTGCCCGGTTCGCCTGCAAAACAAAACAATTCTTGATTTAAAACTCCAATAAAACACAATTTAATTATCTGCAATTATTTAAACCGTTTAATTAAAAGTAGGACAAAGACAACAATTGAGAAGTTTTGTTCGCATCTGAATAAAATTGTCTCGTTTTGAATTTGATGTTTTACTTTAACACAACTACTAAGTATCCGCAGACAAACTGCTGTTAATTTAAAGGGAAACATTTTAATTTCCTGGTTTAAAGCTGCAGGACTGCAGCTGCTCGATGGTCTGAGCCTCCTCCATCAGATCAGGACGAGTTTTTGGAGGGAGAGCTGATAAAAAGCCGATTGATCCAGTTGTTGTTCAGTCATAAAGCAGGCTCCTGTCAGCTGATTGTTTGTCTGACCTCTCACCCTTCACCGTAGTTCCTCCCATCTCTGTTTTCTTGGATTTAAAGCAGCTCAGATTAGCTCACCTCGTCCAGCATCAGTTTAACCCAGATTTAAGGCGACACTTCCTCGTGAAACTAACCTTTCCTCCAATAAAGAGACAAACTCCGTCATCACTTCTCAACCAGCCATGTGCCCAGCTAGTAAACAAACATCGCTAATAAGACATTTAACAATCATTATTCTAGTTTTCATCCATTTACGACTCCTGCTTTTTTACAAACATGCCGTTGAAAATCATTTCCGAGGTTAGTTGGGTTTCTGTAGCTCCTCTCAGGACCCCTAACACCGTCCCACTGGTTGAATTTATTTCACATGTTCTTATTTCCAGAGAAAAGAAAAGTGTTTCAGGATCTGAAAACATGTTTTGTCACTGGCTGTTTCATTTGTAGACGCACTAATAAATTACGTTCATTGCCAACTGTTTTCAGAAGAGAGTTTCTAATTCAGTCGTTTTCACCTTTAGAATCATGATTTTTTTTATTATCCTAGTGCTTCCAGAGGCGTTTGAAGACCAACACTCAGTGGAAGTTTTCAGATTTGGGTTTTGTTGCCTCAGGTTTTGCAGATTAACTGAGTCCTACAGTGAATGTGCCGCAAAAATGTTAAAGTCTTAAAATCTTTGCAGATTATTTTGTGAGAAAAGTTACCGTAAAGCGAGTTAAGAGGATCTTCCTGTTGCAACTGATCCAAAATATAACAAATAATTCACTCAGATGAGCCGAATTTAACTCATAAATATATTATTTTAAGCACTATTTGGAAATGATTTAACGATTCAGCAGAATAAGACGAGGAGAGGATCCCTTAGTGTTCAGTTTCAGATGAAGAAGCAATGAAGCATCTTTTTGGTTGTTATTGTTGTAACTTAATTAACCTGGCAGCTTGAGCCAATAATGTTTATGCAAATATGAAACAACTCCTCCCTGCTCATCAGGAACCTGCAGCAAAACATATCTGTACATCCCAACATCTGCAGGATCCCTGCAGATTTCACGTTTGAGATTCACGTTCATTTGTAGAAATGCAAAGTTAATAATATTTTGTTCTTGATTTAAGCGATATATGTGCTTTTATTGTGTTTTAGCAAGAACAAACTGACAGGAAGGATTGTTGAAACTTGTGGTGAAGCTTGTGAAACGTCTTCCAGTTAACAGGAACGCCAGTGAACCCGACTGACACGTTTGTTTCCGACGCTCCCTGAACGCCCCTGAGCTTTCACTTTTTTTTTTTTTTTTGGTCTTTACGGTTCTCGTTCTCTTTCAGATTTTCGTTCTTGGGTCCAGCTGCTGATTGTCTTTGTCCTCGACGATGCTCTGAGTTTTTCGTTTTGACCTGCAGATACTTTGTTGAATCGATCATTTGTGATCAAACAGAAACAATCGTGTGCACAACATCTGTACAAAGCTCAAATTTCTCAAAAAGAAGATTAATATTTTCTGATCTGTGCAAATCAAACTGATGAAATAAAAGGAATCTGAGTGTTGACCCTTGATTTTTTTGTAATATTTCGATCTAAACACATCTTAAGGCTTCATCCTAATTCAACATATTTTGTAATTATTGACATTTATCTCTCAGACCATCAGAATTAAAGAGATGAATTTTACTTCTGATTTAGATGTTTGAGGTAAAAACTATTTCCTCTTCAGAGATTTCTTCTGTTTTTGTCACATTTAAATGTTTCTTTAAACAAACAAATGTTAACATCAGACAAAGATAAGGTCCCGAATGGATGTCCGGACCTTCAGGATGTTCTGGTAGAGAGCAAAGCAGCCCCAGACCATCACACTACCACTTCCATGTTTGACTGTAGATGTGAAGTTCCACTTTGTCTCATCAGTCCACAGAATATTTTCCCAAAAGATTGTTTTTTGGTTTTTGTTTTTGGTCTTGAAACTCTCCCATGGCGGCCATTTTTGTCTCATTCTGGTTGTTGACTCGTGACCTCTGACCTTCACCGAGGCGATTAAGGCCTGCAGAGCTTCAGATGTTGATCTGGCTTTTTTTTAGGACCTTCTGGGTGAGTCGCCAGTCCTGGGAAGGTTCACCACTGCTCCACGTTTTCTTTATTTGTGGATCTATGTAAGAGATTTCTTGATTCTGCAGATCTGGGAGTAATCAGGCCTGGATGTAGCTCTCCAAATTCAGTTCAGTTCAGTTTGTTTATGTAGCACCAAGTCACAACAAAAGTCCAAAAAACGTGTTTAATCAAAGTTAATGTTTGATTTAACAAGGGGGCAATTATTGTTTCTCAAAGGGCAAAGGTGGTTTGAATAGCTTTTCTTTTCCTTAATAAGTGAAATCATCGTTTAAAAGCTGCGTTTGGCATTTAAAGAGGTTATTTTTGTCTGATATTAACATTTGTTCGTTGATCTGAAGAGCTGAGAAATCAGTAAGGGGCTAAACACACACACACATATTTTTCTGCCCAACCTTTCAGGCTCATTAAAATCGGACACATTTGCCAAAACTTCACCTTCAGGTGAAATGAGAACATTTTTCTCTGAAGTCAGATTTATTTAAGAAGCACTTTTTGTTCTGTAACAATAGAAAAACCTAAAAACAACCAGAGCAGCAAAAAAGGCAATAAAGGACAAACATTTTGTCAAAAAATTAAGCAATAATAAGTGAAGTTCTTCTTGAAGGAATGCATATCGCCCGCCATCTGTTGGGCATGACTCTCAGCTACTACCACTCCACAAACTGACCGAGTTGTAGCCATTTTTTGTTGGCTAATATGGATTATATATGTGGCGGAATTGACTACAAAAGTTAATCAGCTGTAGACAAACATCCACTGATTGATTCTGAGTTCCTTTAAAATTTATCTGTTGGTTCAAGAGATATTTTGCTAACAGACAAACCGACATGTCATCGACTTTCCCCTTTCAGCAGCAGACGAAAGTAAAAGGAGCATTAGATAAATATACTGAAAACAGGGTGGATGAGATGTGTCTAAATAAGATAAAAATAGTTTTGTTGTTTTGAGTTTGTCAGAAATCTGGTCACACGCTCTCAGTTTTATCTTGGAGGCAAACCACGATCACAGCCTGACTCTCTGAACTCAAAAGCAAACAAACAACAGAAAACTCTGACATTTTTAACTGGGTCATTTTCAAAACATGATAGTTTATTTGTTTACGTCTGAAAAGTCCTGCAAGTTTGTCCAGACAGCCGCTCTTCATCCTGATATGAAACTAATATATTTACGGTTTATTTTAAACATTAAAGCAGCTCAAACGTCTCTCAGTGGTGTGATCAATAAGGGTCTTTGTGCTCCAGACAGAGTTAAAAACTTTAATTTGATGAGTCAGAGCCCGCTGCGAACTGATAACAGAGCTCTTCACTGACTGACCTGACCTCATGATTCAGCTGACACTTTCAGCTCATAAAAACACCAAAAACAACCGAGCGGTTCCTTCCAGGAGGAACCAGCAGAGCGTGCTCGGGGTGTTTTGTTGCTCCTGGCAACATCTGAGTGAGAAACCAAGGGTTACAGAACAGAGCTTCAGGGATCGTCTGAGCGTCCTGTCGACTGGAAATGATCTCACAGAGAACTAATATTTAAAGGAAAAGGCTTGTTTTCCAGAATGGAGTTAAGTATTCTGTGTGAACTGACTTTTTTCTTGCTAGCTAGCCCTTAAATATGACATGATCCCGGATAAAAGCACAACATGTTATTGATCTGTGTGCTTTCTGGATGGATCAGTGAAATGTTTAACTCATTGTTGAACTCGTGCTTCATGTCTGCAGAGGTTTTGTTCTTCATAAAGTGGAGCTCAGTTCAGGACAGGCTCACTGGCGCTCGAGTTACAGACGTTATTTAAGCTACGATAAGTTCAATGCTTTAGGTTTTACATGCTGATTTCATGCTGTGCTCAGTTCCAACCCTCAACTTCCTGTTTCTGCTGCTGTGATGCATGATGGGAATGACTCAGCCAGCAGAGCTCAAACAACAACCAGATTTCAGCTGCAAGGACTGGACAGAACATGGCTAAAATCAGCTTTGTTTACTAATATTTAACCAAAACATGCAGCTAAAGACAGATTTTACAAACCTTAAAATTAAAATTACAAAAGGATAACGATAAGCTAAAAATAGCAAAAGTAGTAAAGGTCTTGCCAAAAGCTAAGAGTAGCAAAATGGCTGCTAGAAGCTAAAATGCTAGCTATGAGCTAAAGGTAGCAAAATGGCTGCTAGAGGCTAAAAGTAGCAAGCAGAAGCTAAGTGCTTAATGTCTTAAAATGCTAGCTATGAGCTAAAAGTAGAAAAAGGCTGAAGAAGTAACAGAACAGCAGCTAAAATTCAAAGGTACCAGAATCAAAGCTAAAAGTAGCAAAAAGATAGCCAGAAGCTAAAAGTAACAAAAGGCTAGTTAAAAGGTAAAAGTAGCAAAATGGCCACTAGAAGCTAAAAGTAGCAAAAATAGCATAAATGCTAAATGTCACAAAATGCTAGTTATGTGGTAAAAGTAGCAAAAAAAAAGCTAAAAGTAGAAAAAGGGAAGTTTTTTGCTAAAAGTAACATAACAGTAGCTAAAAGTTAAAGGTAGCAGATGGTAGCTAAAAGCTAAAAGAAACAAAAGGCTAATTAAAAGCTAAAAGTAGCCCAAGAAGACGAAACCCAAGGCAGTTTGTTGAAGCAGGTTTAAAGGAGAACATCTTAATATGTTTCTATTAAAAACTCCAATCTTTTAAAAAGAATCCAAGCCCCAGCAGCCTGGTCCTGAACCCCGTCCAGCAGCCTGCAGAGTCCAGGGTGCACCTCGTGCAGCTGCGGGCCTCAGGGGGAGGTGTTCTGGTTCTGGTTCCGCCCCTGGCAGCAGCTGAAAGCCTCGGAACCAGCGGCTGGGCGGCTCAGACGCGTCATGCATTCTGCGGGGAAGTCGTGGCTGCTGCTGAGCGGCTTCGTCCTGTTTTACATCATCTACCTGCTGTTCGGAGCGCTGGTGTTCTCCAGCATCGAGCGGCCCGCGGAGGACCAGCTGCGGCTGGACATGGACAAGCTGAAGGACGCCTTCCTGAACCGCAGCTGCGTCAGCGCCGCGTCCCTGGAGCTCTTCCTCAGCAAAGTGCTGTCGGCCAACAAGTACGGCGTGTCCGTCCTCAGGAACTCCTCGGGGACGTCCAACTGGGACCTGGCGTCCTCCATGTTCTTCGCCAACACGCTGGTGACCACCGTGGGTGAGTCGGACTAACAGCCTCACCTGGAGGCGTTTTACGCATGACGCGGAGCTCCAGGGTCTCCACGAGAAGTTCCCCTGCAGTGGTTCCGTTCATGCAGATCATGTTTGATGTTCTTCTCCAAATTACAGACAAGTCTCAGCTGTGAAGAGAGAACAAAACCGATGCCTAAAAGCTCCAGTTCTGCTTTTCTAATCATTTACATCCCCTGATCTCAAGATATTATAGACTGTAGAAAACATATTTTTATGTTAAAGTTATATTTTATTTATTTCCCCATTGTTGTTGGTGTTCTTGATCTGCTTGAGAACTTTTATTTTGACATTCTGGGTGAAGGTTCTGTAGTGGCTGCAGAAAGTTTGAGTTTAGCAGAATAATCTGGGTTTATACCCCAGATTATAGGAGGAAGTCACCTGTGCAGCTGGATACAGAACATCCCAGAGGTTCTCTGTCTGCAGCCGAGGTTCCCTGAGTTTTCACAAATGTTTCAGAGAGGTGTATATGTGTAAAAAGTCCCAGCACCCATCTCCTGAATGAGCCGACCTTTTGATTTGGGCTCAAATGGCACCATTATAGCCAACTTTTTCTCTTGTAATATTAATGATACTCTCAGACCCGGTCCCAGCCCCAGCTTTGGATGTTTGTGCAGCTCTGAAGCTCTGAAGTGATCCTCTTCTCACCAGCGTTTCACCTCACGCTGCAGCTGCAGGTGTTTGTTTCAGTCAGTCTCATATTTCAGAACATTTAAGGTAAAACGAGTTTTCAAACCACCAGTTCATGGCTTTATGTCCTGTGATGATCGATCACAGACGTGGATCCAATCATTCCTTTTGCTTGCTTACCTACATCTGCAGCTCCTCTTCCTCAGGATGCAGTTTGATGTTCCTGAAGGAGCCCAGAGAGGAAACAGAACTCGGGTCTCAGAGGAGTTTTTGTGGTTTTTAGTTTTTGTGGTTCTTGGCAGGTGTTTCCCCGATCCACTCCAAGCTCCTCTTCGGGGATGTTTCTGCTTTCTGACGTCCTTTAACTTTATAAAACAGCTCTTATTTAAAACACAATATCCTCATTTTCATTACTCTGAGGTTTAATTCATTTGTTTTTATAGTATTTCTGTGTAAACGGTTTAATATCTTGGCAAGTTGACTTTTAAAAGCCTTCAGATGTTTGAGTTGTCAGCCAGAGAATATTCAGCCTGAGTTTTATACAGAATATAAAGTTTACACAGTCAGAGAACGGCATTAACAGAAACTCTGGAGTGTGTGTGTGTGTGTGTGTGTGTGTGTGTGTGTGTGTGTACACAGCTGGTGGTAAAAGCTGTAATTCACAATCTTCTGGCAGATGTTCTGGGCTGGTTTAGATCTGAGTGATGACAGAAGGGAAAGAAAATTTCCGTGGCGGCGTTTATCTTTTTTTTTTTTTTTACGTCTGTGCTCCGTTTTGGTGAACTTCCTGTTCCAACAGGATGTTCAGGCAGAACAAAGTGCCACTCATGGTGCCCACACACAAGTTAGAAAAGGTTAATTTCCTCATTATCAGAAAGAAACACTCAGTATGATTTAGTTGTAAATGGATATCCAGTGATTGAGTTTCAGATTGCTCTTTATGTCAGCAGTGCATCAACATCTGGCCCCGAAATGACAAATAAAGTAGTTTAGTAATCTGAGATGTGGCTTTAAATCATATTTTAAGTGTTGGTCCGTCTCGCTCACTGACCAGTTAGTAATATTTAACATCTAATGAGATGCTTTTGAAAAGTTTATTCTGACTAAAAGGAACAAAAAAACAACAAGCAAAGCTGATTAAACGGCAGAGTGAACGTAACAAAAGATGGTGTCAGAAGGATCGAAGAGGATTTAATTCTCCTTCAGATGTCTTACAGGTTTAAAGAGTTCCAGTATCAGAACTACACGTAATGCTCCTTTTTATTACCTTTTGTAAATTTGCAACTAACTGTCAGGGTGTGTCACATTGACAGTGAAGCAAATGTTTAATGAGGAAATGCAAATTCATGCATGAAGCAGAACAGCGGTGGCCTTTGTGTTGCTTTCTCTGCACTTCTGCAGTTGTTGCCGTCTGTGATGCTCGGTGGGGTTTGAGCCGAACGTTACGGCTGGAAAAAAAAGAAAACCAAGCAGTCAGATGACCGAAGTGAGTGGAAACAAACCACACTCATCTAGAAGTGAAACAAATTCAAAGCTTTTTACTGGTTGCATCGTAATGACTCTGATGGACCTAAAATGTTCAAATTCTGAGGTGATCTTTCTTTTAGAGCTCATAAATAAATTTAGGGAACTAAAATGTGTTTCTGGCTGCAAGGGAGTTGTGACTCCTCTGACCGTAACTCTTTTTCTTCATGTTTATCTTGGTTAAATATTGAACTCCTGGGGCTGAAGACGTGTTGAGCTGATGCTGATTGGCTGATCAGCTGCAGCGACGTCAGAAAGTAAACGGCGACATCTCGTATCTTTTCTGTGTCACAAAAAAACAAACCAGTTTAAAGTTTATTTTCTGTCATTCGGACTTTAAAATGCTGATTATTAATTTTATTTACTGTCCTTCAGCCATCCTCCAAGATGCTTCATCTGTCCCGGCTGCTCGGTGGGGACATTCTGTCCCAAACATTTCACACGGAGGGGACAGATGTTAGGAGTGATGGAAGCAATTTCCATGCATGTGATTGGTTGTGCAGAAGGCTGTGACCTTTTATTAAAACCTCCACATGACGTCTACACTAGAAAGTTTCCCCCATCATTCGCACCTCGGCTCAAAACGTGTCTCACCCTTAGAAAAACAACCCCAGTGACCCTCAGGATGTCCCATTCGTCGCAGTTAAACTCGTGATTTCAACGAGTATGAAGGAGTGAACGAATCAGAACCAAAAAGAAATCCAGGTGATTTTTACTTTCAGATGAATAGTTTTTGTCTTACACAGAACTCTTATAGACAGGTACATGTTTTATGGGTTTCTATGTTCTCTTCAAACAAAATAATATTCATAGGAACATTACACTCATCATCAGTGATTCTCCTGAAGTCTTTAAAGGTTTAAAACCTTCAACCTGGCTGTCAAGTCAGAAGTTAAACTTCTGTCCAGGAATGATCCAAAGAACTAAAATAAAGAAGAATTATTATAACAGCAGTGTGTATTTCCCAAGTCAGTGTCATGAAACTAAAAAAAAAAACTTAATTAAGGGCCTAGCACTCCTTGAAAGAATGCATATCGCCTGCCACCTTTCATGTCAGAATTTGACTAAGAGCCTCTTTAAAAAATGGAGCCGTTTAAGTTAAATCTTAAAAATAACAGAATGCACAATCTAAAGTGATATTTCATGATCTGTTAATGCTTGGAGTACATGTTGGGAATGACTCTGTTGATTTAGCTGAAGCAGCCATCTTGAGTTGGGTTGACTCCAAAGGGCTGAAAAGGATTTTGAGTTTCATTGAAATCTGTCCCGTGGCTCATGAGATATTTTGCTAACAGAAGGTTTAAAGCTTGGATTTTGTGAAATGTGTTGCACTTGATGTTGGTGACGATGCACAGC
Organism: Kryptolebias marmoratus; assembly: GCF_001649575.2. Classification (NCBI taxonomy): domain Eukaryota; kingdom Metazoa; phylum Chordata; class Actinopteri; order Cyprinodontiformes; family Rivulidae; genus Kryptolebias; species Kryptolebias marmoratus. The sequence goes on from NC_051431.1 coordinate 2,019,901, forward strand.
TGATACCACAACACGTTTTAGCTCAATGTCTGCAAAACTGGCTGACTTTTAGTCCTTTTTGTGTTTTCTAAGGTCAAATATTAACAACCTGTACTGGAGACTACATGGACATGCTTTTTAGTAGGCCAATAAAAAAAATCCTGCCTTTTATTGGTCTTTTGTAATCTAATTTTGGGTTTTCATTAGCTATAATCATCCAAATGAACAGAAATAAACACCTGAAGTATCTCACTGTGTGTAATGAAGCCATATGATGAGTTTCACTTGTTTCTGAAACCCGTCTCTTGTGTTCGGACCCTCAGGTTATGGTCACCCCACTCCTCTGTCTGACGCTGGGAAAGCCTTCTCCATCATCTACGCCCTCCTCGGTGTTCCCTTCACCATGCTGGTGCTGACGGCCTGCGTCCAGCGGGTCATGTACCCCCTGGTCCTCGCCCCCATCGGCCTCCTGCAGCGCTCGGGCCTGAAGCCTCGGCCCGCCACCGTGGTGCACTTCCTGCTGCTGCTGGTTCTGGTGGTGCTCTGCTTCTTCTTGGCGCCGGCGGCCGTCTTCAGAGAGGTGGAGGTGTCCTGGACCTTCTTAGACGGCATCTACTTCTGTTTCATCTCCCTGTGCACCATCGGGCTGGGGGACTTTGTTCCTGCAGCTCAGCCGGGTCAGAAGTACAGAGCGCTGTATCAGGTCGCCGTGATGGGTGAGTTTTCACTTCTTCATCCTAAATCCACCGCAGGAATGTTTTCCTGTGACTCGGTCAGATTAACTGCAGTCTGTGGGAGTTTACAGTCAAGCCCTTCTCATTTAATCTCCAGTGGATGTTTGAGAAAAAGGCGTTGCCTCATTAAGGAACCAGACGCTCGTATCAGTACTCTTTACTCAGCTCAAGTCTAACAACAAAACTTTTAATCCTGGCTCTCTGATGAAGAAGAGGTAGAGCTCAAACTTCACTAAGAAGTTCTCTTTAACACGTCAAAGCATCCAGATGGTAAATACTGAATGCTTTCTTACGATTTTCTACAAGTAAAACAACCTGGGAAAAAAAAAAATCACCCAAAGGCTTCTATATGCAGCCATTTAAGAGGGAAAAATAACCCGTCAGTCTGTAACCGTTCGTCTTCCTCTCCTTTTCCTGCCAGTCGGAGTGAAGCAGAGAACAAACCTGTGTTTGTGGAGAATAACGAGCTGAAGAGTGGTAATGAGGTGGTGTTATTTGCGCCGCACTGAGGTGAGAATCTCAGTTGTTTCTCTGCAGAACGTCTTCATTCTCACCTCAGCTGTGAGAAGCATCACGTCGCAGCCCGTCAGGGTCGAGGGGTCGGGACCGCAGGAAATGTCTGCATCTTCTCTGGAAATTAAAGTAAAAGTAAAGTAAAAATGTATTTGTATAGCACATTTCAGCAGCAAGGCATTCAAAGTGCTTTACATAATAAAAACATCAGTAAGATTACATGACAATCATAAAAAAAAATCATAAAAATGATAATCATAAGGTCAATATGTATTAAGATAATAAAGTCCAATCTTCCATGTGGCCCTTTTCAGGTTGCACTGGCATGACAGATATTTAATGCTGAGTCAGCATTCGCGCTTCAGTTTTCCTGTTTTTTTATTTATCTGTTTGTGTTTCTTCAGTCCAGCTACATCTGCAGACTTTGTTTTAATTCGGCTGTTCATATAACAAAACGATCAGCTCAATCAGAAGCATGTGAAGCCGTGTTCACACACTCTGAGTTAATGTCAGGTTTGAACTGTTTTTACGTTTTAAACTCGAGGAAATAATCACAAATACTATCAGGTGATTTGGCAATAAAACTTCAACATAACCTCATTCTCTTCTAATATTAAAGATGTTATAGTGTTTTTAGTTTTCCTCATTTTTAGCTTCTAAGTTTGACCTTTAAGAGTTGAAATGACTTTAAATATCTGACTGAACTTTAAGGTTTTAAATCTTGTGAAAAGTCAGAATAAATGAGTTTTATGTAATGAAGGTTGTGACCTGAAACATTTAACAATGACTTGTTAGCGGTCATGTGCTGAAAGGACTTAAAGTGCTGTTTCAGGATTCTTCTGCAGAGCTGCGTTCCTGCTCACGTTGCTGAAGAGCAAATATTTTAGGAAGGTGGTTTTGGAGTTTGAACAGTCAAAGTCCTTGAACTCATCAGCAGAAATTTGTACAAGTTCAGTAAAACGGGTCAGACTAATTCTTTAGAAGCAGGAGATTAAAGTGACGTTTGGTGCCGTAAGGTCCGACGGTGTCTCCTTTCACCCCCCGCTGGACGTCTGTCCCAGAAACAGAACGGCAGCGAGGAGGCCTCTGTAATCGGACCCAGTTTTCCATCAACAGCCTCCGATTGTCCCGGTTCTGAACTCTGCAGATTTCTGGGCTACTTCAGTGAAACCAGAGAGGAAAGCAGAGTTTTCCTTTCAGGCAAACATAAGAATCAGAGCATAAATTAAAGGCCTGGCATTTCCTAAAGGAATGCATGTCGCCCGCCAAAGTTTGAACCATTTTGGGTCAAACCTTGGAAATAACTTTATGACGCTCAGAGGATGAGTGGCTGGCTTATTGCCTTTTTTTACAGGTCATTTTGCTGCAGACTTGATGGCCCTTCTCTGCTGCTTCTACTTCTTAGCTGGATATTAAACTTCCATCAGCTGTTTGCTGCATGTTGATAATTCTTTGAAGTCGTTAATAAAAGTAGGCCGTTAAGAACTGGAAGTCCACAATTTGAGGAAGAAAAAATCTTTTTCTTCTAGTTTCTGAAATATTTCTGGGTCCAGAAATCCTTCTTTGTGACCCGTATGTCTGCCTTCCCTCCAGTCTACCTGTTCATGGGTCTGATGATGATGTACCTCCTGCTGCGCTCCTTCCACAAGATGGCCGACCTGCATGGCCTGACCACCTTCCTGCAGCTGCCGCGCTGCGAGGACTCCGTGCTGGAGGAGGACCGGGAGACCATCATGGATTCTGACCCGACGCCTCCTCCTTACCTGAAAGACAAAGATGCCAGCAAACCCCTGGGCCCGGGATCCTTTCCGTCTTACAACTCCATCAACAAAAGCTGAGCCGTGGAGAGGCGGCGGCGGTGGCGAAGGAAACAAACGTTCTACCTCTGGAGATCCCTCAGTCTGTAAGCCGTGATTAAACACCAGGATCTGAACTTCTCATTCTTTTTATTTCACAAAACATCCTGGAAAGAAGGGAGGACATTTGTCTAAACAGACTTCACGCCAACATTTGATAAATAGTTGGGTTTTCTGTTTCACTTCATATTTTGTTCCACAAGTTTGGGTTTCTAAAACTAACAAGTATTGTTCTTTTAGCTGACGTAGTTTTATGCGTGTGGATAGTTCGTGTCCATCATGTTTAAAAGCCTTTACTTGCTTTTGGGCGACTTTAATACAAATATGTGAAAACGACTCAGTTTTAAACCCACAGTTTCAAACAATAAGGCGTCAACTGGAATGTGCTTCTCACTGATTTCCTGTTTTAAAGAAGAAAAGTCTAAAATCCTCAGCGTGGTGGTGCTGCCCCCTGGTGTCCAAATGTGATCATTACAGCTTCAAACTGGCAACAAACGGGTGAAAGTTTCAATAAAAAGAGTGAAGGAAGGATAAAAAAGATAAAATAAGAAGGGTTAAGTTACAGGTTTAATCTGATTTACTAGGAAATGTATCCTGCTGTGGGGTCAGAAAAACACTTGAAATGCACTTTAACAGTCAAATTAATACTTTAATGTTGCCAAATAAATTTGATCATGTAAAAAAAACATCTTTGTTGTGTTCGTCATGTATTTGTAACTGTAATTTAACATGTATTTACACCTGACAATCTTATATATTAAATAAAGCTGTTTTTCTTGATAAGTTTGCTCTCTTTAATGTTTTTAGAAATGTTTGCAACAATGAAATTTCCAACTTTTTGTGCGGAATTAAAATCAGTCAGACTGGGTTGTAGATTTAAGACTGAAATGTTTTGATTTTTAATCTGTTTAAAAAGCAAAACACCCTATTTATGGTATGTTGTCTAAACTTGTAGTTTTGTGTGGAACTCTAAAGGTAAATAACCATAAGTAAAAAAACAAAAAAAAAAAGTGGAATTTACAGGAAAACACCAGCTGTCAACAGAAAAAAACATAAATGACTCAGTTTGTCATGTTTCTTTAAAACTAAGTTTCACAGCTGAGAACTCTGTTTACTGTAAATTATTGTGAGGAAAAAATAACAGAAAATGCCATAAATTTAAGAACAATCTATGGAGCGATAAAACAAATTACGGTATTTAATTTAACATTTAAAGTAAAAAACCAGAAGCTGTTGTTGCCTGAATTATTACTGTATGAACAACAAAGACAACGTGCAGTAAAAACAGATGAATTTAGGGTAAAATACCAGCAGCTGCGGTCGTCTTTTTAGATTTTACAGTGAAGTTTTATTTACAAAACAAACAAACTGTTAAATTTACATAAGTTTAAAGTTAACCACACCCTATAAAAACAAGTGTACTTCTTCTTTATCTATATTTAACTGTGAGGCTCTTTTATAGCTGCTGATCTTTGCAGGATGGAGCTTTGTCACAGAAAAATCTTTTATTTTGAAAAATGACAGATCATCAAACTGACATTCAACATCGTCACCAAACCTTCAGAACCTCCATCTCCTCTCCGTTTGCTGACACGTCGTCAGAAATTTAATTTAATTAATTACCAACCCTTACTCCTCTCCCTCACACCGCACACCCTTTAATTAAAGAGTAATTATCTTACCTTTAAACATCAGACTTAATTCCTTCTTCACTTGGTAATTTTCCCATTTGTGTTGAAACAATTTAATTCACGCACCCCTTTAAAACCCATAAGCTACCCGCAGTAATCTGTGTAAAATAAAAACAATAAGACACACGGTTCCCTTCTCGTGTTTTTATTAAAAACATCCAAAAAAGGTGAACGTATTCTTAAAAAATTACAAAATATAAAAGCAAAGTGTGAGGGCATTCTGCTCTCCATTCCAACACATTTCTATAAAAGGAAATAAAATAACTGCCGTGACGGTATATTCATACACCTTTAGTGATTTGTCCGTGTGGTGTGACATTAAATAAAACATAAATAGTTTGAGGCCTCAGGACAGCGGTTTAGCCTCTGCGTAGAAAGCAACTTTCATCCTTAAACTGGAAGAGATTTTACAAATAAAACCTCCGGTTGTGCTTTCTCAAACATCTCATTACGTGTTTAAATGCTCATCGACGGCTGGCAAAGTTACAGGAAATCATAAAAATAATGAAATGCTAAACAATAACAGCACAGAAGTGTTTAAAAGAACATTTTCCTGCTTAATAAACACAAAACATCCTCGAGACTGAAACTTACAAATGCATATTATTTGCAAAAGTGCAATAATTCAAATGTAAACCACAAAAAAATAAAATAAAACAAGCAGAAACTTCCAGGACTGAACGGTTTGCAGATTTATCAGCCAATGTGGCTAAAAGCCGACCAATCAAAACTGCTTAAAAGTATTCAATGCAAAGGATAAAATCCTGAGCTCCACGAACGGTGCAGTTTCAAGAGTTTACTCCGGTCTTTTTCCAGATACATCAATGTGTCTGTCTGAAATGCAGGTCCCCAGTCAACGTCAACAAATCAGCATAAATAATCCATTAATACTGTCGAACTTCTTGATCCTAAATGGCTCTTCCTCGGACGCCGTCGTCCTATTTTCAGTCACTTCGGCTGTTTCTGCGGCGTTCACAAATCATAATTTATCAACACGGAAATAAAAATGTGCAGATTTCTTTCTCTTTTTTTTGGACCCATCTTCATGACTTTGCAATGAATACCTTTAAGGTCGACAGCAGAAGCTGCGCCACCAGCACCACGATGACTCTCTAATTAAAAACGAGATTTTAAAGAGCAGAACGACTAAACATCTTCAGTATGAGGAAAAACATCTTCAGGAGAACTTTCAGCCCTGATGTGGTTTGGCAACAATATACTGAGGAATACATTATTATTCTACACCTGACAGAAATACAGTTTCAATGATATTTTCTTTGTTCAGATTAAAGTTCAGTCCTTCCTGGGAGAAACACTGACATGAGGTTACTGGATTTCTTCACAGAAGATCTGACCTGTAATATTAGTGTTTTAGCTGTTTTCTTCTCTTCAGCAGCCAAATCACACGCTTACGTCCCACGTTTTAATCTGTTCGAACAGATTCTCACGCTGCTGTCGGCTCGAGCGCAGGAATGAACGCCGGTGAGCGACCGGCGCCATCTAATGTTGCTTTCCAAAGTCTGTCCCTGCAGCTCACCCAGCAGGGAACGCCTCAGTCGCTGCACGAGTCATGCAGGTGGAACCGAGCCCTGGTTCCGTTTCGCTGAGTCACACTTTAAACTGTGATAAAACGCTGATCGGCTCATGAGTCACTGCTTAGCAATGAAAACAAAAAAGGCAGTTTTTCTGCTTGCACAGTTTTGACTGTGACTCCACTTTCAGTTCAGCAACAAAACAAAAATAAACGAGGTAAAAACATTAAAAAAAGTGTATCTACAGGTTAAAAGGTGTGCGTTTTAGTCGACAGTTGAGCTTAAATAGAAACTTTTAAACTCTTGAATGAGTCGAACATTTCCTGTTACTTCAAGAGTTTATAAGAACAAAGCTCAAGTTTGGGTTTGTTTTTATCTTTATGAACACGAAAGGAAATTCTTTTATAGGACAACCATTATTCTACGTCACAGTCAACAGCTCCAATAAACGAAGAGATAAAGAGTTCATACAGACCTTATTAAAATAACTGAAAGAACGCAGGAGCAACTAAATATCCTGCTGTTTATATTCATGAAGATAAAAACACAAATGCAAACTTTCTTTTTATAAAAATATAAATTCTTTGTTGTAACGTTTTAAGCTTTATTCTCACAGAGAAAATGGACACGAAGTCTGTAACTCATTCAAGAGTTTACTAATTTATATTTCTGCATACCTGTCAACTAATATGCACACCTTTTTACCCGAGTATACAAACCTTTAATTTTCTATCAACTTCTGCTCTCCATCCTAAAGCTCCCCTTTTGTCTTCGACATCAACCTTTTCTATATTTCAAGGACATTCTTACTACCTTCTAAATACCATAATGTGCTACTATATATATATATATGAAGCTATCAGGACTCCACTAAGATCTCCATCAGCTGTTCCAACTCAAGTCCTTCCCTGACTTGATTCTGACCAGAGAAAGAAGCAGATCCTGCTGAATTCAGCGGCGAGGAGGAAGACAGAGGACTGAAGGAGGAGAACGAAGGCAGGTACTTCAGATTGGGGTTGAGCGAAAAGGAAAACGGGTGTGAGGAGGCGGCGGATTGAGACAGAGGCGGAAGGCAGCGAATGAGATCATCCGCAGCCGAGAATCCGCCTCCGTTCCTCCGGAGCCCGAGCACCCCCATGTCCCGCTCCAGCTGGGACGTGTCTATATCCTGGAACAGATCCTCCATTATGACATCGTCCATGTGGCTGCTCCTCGTCGCCTCAGTGCTGCCCTCCCGCACCTTGCCCCCTGCTTGCTGATCCCAATTAACGCCGTAATCTCTGATTTCCTGTTTTGTCAACACTACGCTTCCTTCAGATGGCCCCGACAGGTTCTCCAAGGCCCTGAGAGGTGTCCGCTGAGCTGCCTGAGAGCTGCCATCGATAGTAGAGTCCAGTGCAGTCAGAATGGATGAAATTGCAGCCGAAAGGGACAAATCAGAATCCGTGGACATGGATCCCCAGTCCTCATCGTCCTCTTCTGATGGGGCTTTTGATTCACTCGCGTGGCAGCTGGTTAAAGATCTGCTTCCAGCGTTATGCGGAAAGTAATTTAAAAAAGCAGGACCCGTGCAGACATCATCAACCGGCACCGCCTCCTGCGGCGTAAACGGAGAGCTGCACGAAGGCTGCGACGCCTCCCTGTCCGGAGGGGGCGCCCCGCACGTTTCCAGGCTGATCTGTCGCAGGGTGTTAGCTATCAGGACGGACCGCCGCAGGCTGGGCTCTGGTAGCTCCTGGCTCCGCTGGTACTTGTTCAGCGACACGGAGAAGACAAACTGCCGCTGGCTCTCCCAGAGGGGGCCGGTCCGGTCTGAGACCTCCTCATCGTCCTGGGGGAGTTTACGTTTCTGCCCCTTCAGAATCATGTTGAATCTGCGGAGGAAGGCACAACCTGGTTAGTTTATTGGTCTTAAATACGATGCTGATTCCATTAGCTTTTCTGTGACGTTTTCAATGTTATGTTAGCAGCACATTGTTTATTTGTTGTGTTAGCAAAATATCTGATAAACCACTGGACTGGTTGTACATCCACAACTTAACCTTTGGAGTCAATACAACACATAACATAAAAATGCTGTATAAGTCATATTTACAGATATCCAGCCGAAAATTGACGCAGTAGTAGCCGAGAGTGGTTCTCAAATCATACTCCGAGTGCTAACAAAGATGTCACAATGCTGGATAAGAACTTTTATAACTTTATAAACAAAACCAAAACGGCTTTAAGCATCTTTTCTCATCCAAAGGCAGCGGGTAAAATGCATTACTTCAAGGAACAGGCCTTTAATTAAATATTAATACATAAATTGAAGTGTTTCCACTGATTAGTCAGCACTTTGATGAGAAACAAACTGCTCTGACTTTCTTTTTAAAGTAATTTATGAAAGACTTTTAGCTAATGAAGATTCCCACATTGTTTTATTGCTTTTATTTTTTAAGTAAACTTTGTTACTACTGTGTAAAGACTTTAAATGAATTAAATTTTACGGTTTAAAATACGTAAATACAACTAAAGTCTCATATCTGCCACAAAAACACAACAAATGAATTAAAAAGTCCAGTTAAATGAACTTTTTCCTGTAAAACGTTCAAAGATTTGAGCCAATAGTCACATTTTTACCATAGGATTGCTTGAATTTAAAACAAATAACAGCTTTATTCATAACTATACTCAGCTGTGTCATTTATAGAGTTTTTTTTTTGTTAAAAAACACCGCTGAACCAGGCGGGGAGCTGACTGAAATGTGATGGGGGGTCGTAACGTCAGCCTCGTCGTCTGGGAGGGAAAACAGAAAAACTCGACCCAGGCCGCTAAAAAATCCTAACCACGACTCACAGTTACATTAAGTAACTTGACTAATATCATCAAAAGACATATATTAAACAACCAACTAAGCAGGGCTTTAAATTGAACTCGTTTTTTAAAGTTATCGGACCGAACCGACCTGTTGCGTCTGCCCCCGGCTCTGCTTCTCCACGCTGAGTTTCGTCGCTACCGCCGGGTTGAAACGTGTCGTTTCCCCCGATTCTTCGTCACCAAAAAAACACCGAAATTCAAAAGTCACGAGTTTTCCTTGAAGCCAGTCGGGATCGAATCATCGATTAAAAGTGCGGTTTGATTAAACAAAAAAATGCGGTTTAAACGTAACCGAGTTAAAACTTTGTGCGGCTAACGCATCTGGCTCCCGCCCGTGATTTGAGTTTCACGTCAGTAGGTTCACAGTTTGGGGCTGCGTGCCGAAAGGCATTCTGGGTAATGGAGTCCAATGACGTAACATTCCATTAGAGGGCTTTTTTCCATTGGGGTTTTTCTGTAACCAAACCGCTTTAAAACGTATTAACAGCTACAAACCCCGCAGCTTTAACTTTATTAATATCAATATAATTAATAAAATAATAATTACATTGATTAACCACTGGTAACTGATCAGTATTACGTAATTTGCATAACATCAAATCCTAAACGATTACATCACCTGCAAAAAAGTATTTCTATCTAAATGCTGCCTTTTCTCTTTAAACAAGTGAGTGTTTAAATTAGCGACATAAATGTGAGGCTTAGTCAACAAGTTTAAACCACGAACAGATCGATAAATGAAAACTGCGTGCAAAGACCTAAAATAGTGCACATTGTTCTGACTGTTTCAGTATAGTTAAGAGATGGAAAGTTTATAAAGAAAGGAGCAGATGAACTCTCACACGTACACGTCAACGGGAGAGATAATTTTAACTTAATGGCAGTTGCCTCAACTGTTATCACAGGTACAGAAGGCGGTTATTACCTGAAAAAAGCAGCAACTTCGGAGACAGCGGTCAGTCAGAGCAGCTTCCACTTCCGTGACACGACAATTAAAACTTCACTGTTTCCATTTTAAACCGAAAAACTCATTTTTTAAAAAGCTGCAATAAAATACCAGCGAGTCAGAAACCCAGCTCCAGCTCCTCCTCTGTCCTCTTCGGGGTGAGCATTGGACGGAAAGAAGGAAAAACATCAAGCTAACAAATACAACTTCCGGTTCCGGTTTCAGAATAAAAGTTGTACGAAACAGCGCCGTATCATGTTGTGAAAAATGACATTTTTTACAATGTGAACAGTACTGTTCAGCATATAAAGTGCTTAATATTTGTTTATACCCAATTGGATTATTTAGCCCACCTATCAGTGCTATACTTTTATTTTTAAGCCAGAAATGACTTGCGCTTCTCCTTGAAGAGATGCAAAAACTACATATCATCTGTCATTTATTTATTTATATATATATATATATATATATATATTTATATATATATATATTACATCCTACTCTGTTTTATCTGCTTCAGAATAACTAAAGGTTTGTAATAATATTTTATAAACTATTTTTCATGTTTGTGGACACTTTTATGTGTTATCTTTTCACATCATGTTAAATTTATATAATTATCTTCATCAAGGATAGGTTCTGTTTTCGGTATCATCTGCCTGTGTACAAGATTACTCAAAACGCAAATTTTTTTCAGGAAATGTCAAATGTCAGCATTTAAATCTTTTCTTTTGCAACATTTAACACTGACAAAAAAACAGTTTGCAACTCATGCACTTGACACAGCTTACATTAAATGTTTTTATTTTATTTCCAGAAAAAACAGTGTTTGATTGCAAGATTAAAAACTATTCAACTTATGTAAGGCAACATAAACAGCAATGCCAATGATTGGAGCTTCTCTAAAACAGGTCTTGAATGTGAGCAGAAAATAAAAAATAAAGATTAACAGGAGATAAATTCAAGCTGCTAATCATGAAAAGTAAGAATTTTGTTTAAAATTTACACACATACATAAAATATCAAAATCCTCTTTGTCTCTATGGTTTGGAGAAAACATTAAAAATGGCCCTTAAATCTTAGAAAGAGATTAAAGATGTGTGTTTTTAGGACTATTTGTACTCCGCCCAAACTCCCACAGTCTTGCCGTCCCACTCGGAGGTGGACAGACATTTGACGAAGAAATGTCCCAGGTCGTGTTTGGAGATAGCTCTTCCTCGCACCATATTTTCTGACACCTGGTAGCTCTCCGTCAGAGGAAGGTCGCCTGCAGAGAGCAACGCCAAAACAAACAGAAAGTTATAAAAAATATGAGCGAAACAAACAGAGTTTTCTGCAAAAATTCAGTGTGAACTCTGAGAGCTGAATGAAGCCAAAACTGAGTTTTTACAACTGAAACGATCCGAGCAAAAGCTAAAATTAACAAATAAATAGCTAAAAGTTAAGATCAGCAGAACGGTAGCTAAAAGCTAGCAGCTAAAACCAGCAAAGCAAAGTAGCTAAAAACTAAAAATAAATCAAGTATGTTAAAAATTTTCAAGTTTTTCAAGAAGTTGAAGAGATCTCAATGCATTTCTGTGAAAAACTGCAAATAAGGTAAAACAACTCAAAATGTTACAAATATTAAAAGTCAATATTTGGAACGAGTTAAACATCTGGATGCCTGGAGTGGCTAAAATAGCTAAAAGTCTGTTAAAGTAGACCGAAAAACATCCAGAATAAACTGGAATATGATCCAGATCGACTGGATGGTGAGTCAATGTTTTATTTTTAATTAATTTGGAAATGTTTTTAACTTATTGCTAATTACTGAAAGACTTCTCTACTGACCGCCGATGTGAGGAGGCATAACGGCCACGAAGTCCAGCCCCGAGGTTTTCAGCACCGTGTACATCCTGTCATGGTCCTCGGTCACAGGAAGCATCCGGGGCGGCACTTTGGAGCGCTCCCACAGAAGGAATGCTGGGAGGGGTGAAGATGAAAAAGAAAAGAAAAAAAAACACAAATGACCTAAGATGAGGAGATATCCGTTTCAAAAAGCAGCACATTCATCTGTTTCCTATTCTCTCAATAAGTTAAATCTTTAACCACATCCTTCACTTTATTTGGTTTGTCCAAAAATATCTAAACAGCTTGATTTCTCATCTGCAAAAAAAACGAATTTGTACAAAGGTTGAAATGTAGATATTTAAAAACAACAGAGTAAATTAGTGAAAGAGAGACGTTCAGGCTCAGAGTTCAACATTTATACTGTCCTGAACATTTTATCAGTCTTTACAGCCCTGCCATGCGGAAAAAAGCACACCTTAACCAACCAAAATCACGTTTTTACAAACTAATAAACATTTATTTGCAAGAAGCCATGTCGTGGCTGTTAACAGCACGCCTGTCATCTGAAGTGACGGTTTTTAAATCACTAAATCAAACTGCTTCGTACAGGAACAACCCCCCACTGTGGGGTGGAGGTAACCTGTTCAAACTGGCAATAAGAACTTTTTAACACTTAAGGTGGAATCTGACTGAGACACGTCGGTGACTCAAAATTACGAGAAAATAGAGATTCTCAGCGGCGGTTTCACTGAATTCTGCGTGTTTGCGATGCATCGACCAGCCAGCTGTGAGGACGGTTTTTTGAACGGTTAATTCTTGAAAATCGCAGCTTGTATTTTAGGCCGTGCACTTTATTTCGCTGTTCATCTCCGCCCACATCATACCCGCCTCGACCTGCTTTTATCCAACTCCTCAGCTGACCGCATGTTTACGATTTAATCTACTGCAGCGCGCTTTTGAAAATGAAGACAGGCAGCTCGGTGAGACACTATCAGCGTATATTATAACTTGAGTTAGGACCAGAAGCCAGAGGTTGAAGCCATAAAGGACAAGCTTAAAGTCCCGTCTCTCCATGTAAGCATAAAGTCTCAGAGAGACACAGACTTCAGGAAAGACATTATTGTGCAGGGGTCTCCAATCCTGGTCCTCAGGGCCACCGTCCTGCAGGTTCTCCTTGTTCCTCTGCTCCAACACACCTGATCTGAATCAATGGGTGATTAACAGGCTTCTGCAGAACATGAAGAGGTGAATCTGAATCAGGTGTGTTGGAGCAGAGAAACAAGGAAAACATGCAGGATGGTGGCCCTGAGGACCAGGATTGTGCAACAGTCACGTGGAAGGCTCATTAATGGTGTCGGCTTCATCTTCAGGTGAAACTTTCAGTCCGTGCTGATGAGTTCTTCCTGTGTCTTTGGGTCCACGTATGTTTTTGCCTCGGCTCTGATTGATCTAAATCTGTGTCTGTATGAAAAAATTGACTTTTTAGGGCAAGCTCAAACCCATCTAATCCCTTTCTTCCCTCTCACATCAGACAAATAAGCCAACATCAGTTATACTTGACATGCAGCCGATGACTTTGCGGATCCCTCGTGCCTTCATGGCTTCCACGATGTTCTTGGTGCCTTCAGACATCATGGTGGTTGGACCTGATGAGCAGAACAGCAAAGCAACACGTTACTCGAGCTGTTGGGTCATGTGCTCAGAGTCAAATGATGGTCGAGGTGACAGCGACCCACATGAGGCAGGTCAGAGACACACATGTGACTTTAACGAACCAACTACATCTGATGTTGGAACTGAAGAAGGCATGGATTGTAATGTATTTTATGTGTTATTTACCTGACTTGACTGCTGTCTGTTGTATCCTGATGGATTCAGCATGAATCACACAATCATATCCTGTTTTTTGTAATCCAACAATTTCTTCATACTTTGTTCTTATATCAATAAGTTCAGGTCACCCAGGAGACGGGTGCCAGGACTTCTGGTTTTTGTAACAAAACTTTTAACTTTATTTACAGGTATTTTCCCAAAACAAATACATCAAGAGTTTTTTTAATTCCTTCAGAAACATTGTTCTTCTTGCTCTATTTTTGTCCTCTTGTGCCAGTTTCTGCTGCTTTTAGCTTTTCTAGTCAGGAATCCGGGGTTCCTTGAGCATCATCGAAACAATACTTCTTTTTCAGAAAGACAGCACAAAGTTCAGGTCGTGAAATTAAAGATTTAAACACTGTTAGAAGATTAAAAATGTAGGTGATTTGGTTTGCACATTTAAAAATGCGTGTAATAGAAAACGTGTAATTCTCGTTATGTTCATTATAAACGGTCACACGGATCAGCACATCTCCTCGGTGCGTCATCCAGGTCTTCATCTCATGCAGTTTAAAGTTTTTTGTTTTTTTTCACTAAAGCTCTAAAATGACTTCAGCTACAGAACAGAAGTCCAGCTGCTTTGATTTTAAACTTTTAGGATTCGTCACGTCCTGGATGACTGAGAATCTGCTGAGGAGCCATTCTTTTGGATCACATGACGTAAAAGACCTCTGGCGTCCTCTAGTGGAAGTCTTATTATTACACTGTTAAAAATGTCAGCCTTTTCAGGGTCGGGTCGGTGATCGGTGAACAGAAACTGAACTTTATCACTCAGTGCAGGGGCTGTTGCACAATGGAAAGAAAAACCAACAGTGAGCAGTTTGTGGAGGAAAATGACCGAGAGTCCAAAAAGTCTGATTTAGGATGGCCTTACTGAGGTCGTTTCTGGTGCCCAGGATGATGATAACGGCATCTTGTCCCTCCAGAGTCTTCTTCACGTCGTCCTTGTTCAGAACGTCTCCCACCACCACTCTGGCTGCCTTGTGGTCAGCGGGCAGTTTGGCAGGATCCCTCACCAGCACCGTCACATTGAACCCTGAAGGAGAGCACAAGATGAGCATCAGAGGAAACACTTTCAGAGTTGACGCTGAAAGAAGCAGAAACACAAACAGCAGCAAAAACACTTTCTTTCAGCTGCTCACCTATGATGACCGGCTGGAAGCAGCAAAGGCTGGCTAAAAGCTGAAAGCAACAGAAGAGAAGCTAAAAGTAGCAAAAAGTAGAAATATTTAAAAGTGATAAACGCTAAAGTACTAAAAGGCTCACTGACAGCTAAAAGCAAAAGACTAGGTAAAAGAAGCAAGAGGCCAGATAAAAACTAAAAGTAGCTAAAGAAGAAGCAGATTTAAAAGAGAAAGTCTCAACCTGTTTCTGTGGGGAAAATATTTGTAAGTAAAGAGAAATAATTTGGAAAGCATAAAAAAAGAAAAGCCATAGCATCCATGTCCTGAATGAACTGAACGTTTTGATATATAAACAGCTAAACTAGCAGAAGTATTAGATTGTGTATCTGATTTCTTTATGTGTTGTGTATGTTATACAACTATACCGGGTAAAAAGGCTTTTAAATTTTCTGCCCCTGCAGGACTTAGTTATCATCTCTTGTTACGTTTGGGGAAATTTAAATCAACTCTAAAGGACGGAGAGATCAGATCACTTGGCTGCTTTAATGAGTAATTATGTCATTTCATGGTTATGCTTTTGTATTTGGTGTATTTGGTCTTGTATTTTGTATTTGTTGTATGTTTTATGCTGCTGTCTTGGCCAGGTCACTCTTGGAAAAGAGGATTTTAATCTCAATGAGTCATTTTTTTCCTGGTTAAATGAAGGATATTACTATTACTACTACATGTTGGGATAATTTCAGTCGTGGATGAGAAGTGGGGATTTGATCCAGTGACCCTCACACTGACTGCTGCTGATTTTAATCAAGTTTTCTCCGTTTTCTGGAGCATCACCAGCTCTTTGGTCCAGCGGTTGGAGGACAGAGATCCACCCTGAATGTGCAGGACAGATAGACAACAGTTTTCTCCTATCAGCTCTCAGATTAACGGCAGTGACTCAGCAAAATGCTGACCACCAACGTCTAACATGACTCGTCAGCTTTTCCTTGCCTGGCGTTGAGCAAATGGAAACAGAAATGCAGCTAAATCATTTCAGTCATATGACATAATGTGTTTAAATGTCTGATTTTACCTTTGTGTGCACTTCTTATCTTTGAAAACAGGAACTGAAAACTAAAAAAGGCTTTTATGACAAATTCATGAATCAGTAATAATCAGATCCAACTCATTTATTGATGTAATTTCATTAGAATAAATCTGATATGATCCAAATGGAAAGTTCTGAAAGCAAGAAAACAAACTTTCTTTTGCTTTCTGCTCAGTTGAGGGAACAGCCAAAATGGAGAGAAAAAAATCATAAAAAAGGTGCCATTTTTTAAATAAAATAATCAGCTAAAATGTGAAAAAATTATACAATGGATGAACCAAAACAGTGGCTCCCTAACTTTTTAGCTTCTGACCCAAAATAACAGCAAAGACCTGCGATCTTTGGCTGAACTGACATTGTTAAAGATCAAATAAAATAAGAACAAATAAGAGCATAAGAATAGCACAAAAACACTTCTTTCATTTACGACTATTGTTTTCATATTTTCTAAATATTATGATGAAAATATACAAGGAGAAATTATTTCATTTATTAGTAAATTTTATTTATCCCGACTCCGATTTTGGAAACATGAACCTAAAATAATCTGAGTTACTCTGAAGAGAATCAAAAACCATAAAGAGTCCTAAATATTTAGATTATATATATTTATATGGATTAAATATGCTTTCAGGAGCCAGAAGGAAGGTTTACTTCACATGTGAATGCCTGAAATGGTATTTTATTTTGACACTTTTGAATCACGTGACACTTTCCCTGAACATTTATTGTAACTTAATCCTCCTGTTTATCCACCTAACAGATGAACAAATAACTGCTGGAACAGGATCATGTTTTGTCCTACAGGACCTGATTTAACCCCATTATTAAAGGTGCACGGTCTGAGCAGAAAAACCCAGAAAAAGCGCTTTATTCTGATTCTTTTACCTGCAGCCACCGCCTGCGGCAGCGTCGCCAGTCCCGTCATCCCTGTGGCTCCAAAAATGGCGACGTTCTTTACGGATTCAGACATGATTTGATGATTATTATTATTATTTAGTGAGATCAGCTCCAGGTTGTCCTCAGCAGATCGACACAGGGGAAAGTGACAAGACGCATGAAGAAACGCCTCTTTTTGCGCTGCTCACATGAGAGGAAACTTCCGCAGCGCAAACTCCTCCTACAGAGGATTTAAAGAAACCCCGCAGTTAAACTTTTATTAAATCATGACAGGAATCAGCTCGGATCACCAAGGAGCTCCATAAGGAGCCTGTCGGAATATACATCTGAGTGACCTTTATGTAGGAACCATAAATATGCGCACTTTTTGGGTGCATTATCTGTGCTGATCCCTGAAGCTGCAGTTAATTGTGTGTTGTTTATGTTTATGATAAAGACATGTTTGAAGGCATGCACACTGCTGAGGTTCTGTTTCTCTTTTATTGTGTTAATCCTCCATAGCTGCTTCACCCTGCAGTGGTTTGTTGCCTGTACTCAGGTTTTCTATCTTCGGTTTTCACAATTTTATTGCAATTCAAATCAATTTCCGGTCCAATGCTGCAACCTTTAGGGTATTTTTGACATGCTTAGCTCCTTCTATCTTACCTTAAAATAAACATTTCAGAGATCATATCAATTTCAGATGCTTAGAGGTTTGTGCTTTCTAAGATCATTTAGCTGTGGCAGCCATGAATCGAATTGACACCAAAATGTATTAGTCAATGACGTATATATTATATTATATAGAATATAAGTCATTGGTATTGGTCGGTTGTAGAGTGGTGTGTTTATATGATACAACGGCCTGCCATAAATACTAGATCGTTTGAAACAGACTGCATTAAAATCAATGTGACACAATCCTGCAGTACAACAATCTGTCCGCTGGGTGGCAGTGTTCACACCTTAACCTGGTACTACATCCTCCTTTAAACACGAAGAAGAAAACAAGCCCGTGGCTAACATGTTTAGATAACTTTATGCAATGCTAGCTACGAAATGTAGTCCACAAAACTGACAATGAGCCACATTTAGTATGCTTATTTGTGTTTTTTTTAATTTATTTTTTAGAAGGATTAATATTACAGTAATATTTCAGTTCGCGTGTAAATCGCGGCCTCTAGCGGCTGCCTAAATAATTTTCTCATTGGCAGTTTACTCTCTCCGCTCGCCGCACCGATGCTGATATTTCTCTCCAGCATCATCAGCGGAGAGGAGGAGGAGGAGGAGGAGGAAGAGGAAGAGGGAGAGGTTGTGTCAGGTGGAAACGGGGACCTCTATGGATATCATCATCGCCCTCCACCGGCTCGCAGCCTCAGCACCGACTACTACATCTCCCGGCCGGCGGTTCCCGCTGCGGCCCCCAGGAAGACGCTGTGTCCCCGCATTATCGTCCTACACCCCGCAGCCTGCTTTTGTTATCACCCGGATAAACGTGTAGCAGCACGGACTTAACCGAGGGAAGACCCGGAGCGCCAGTCTCCTCCATTGATAACCGCTCTGCCCATCGATCCAGGCGGCTGAGAGGAGGAGGAGGACAGACCCGAAAGGTACCGGTTCGGACCCAGAAAGGTAAGGCCGATGGTGATTCATTTCGTGCCGTTTTGTTTTGTCATCTCCTTGGCTCAGACCAAGGAGTGGAGGTGCATGTAGTGCTCCTTCCTCTTCTGCAGGGAAGCCGGCCTGCATTTGGGCGCAGGGTACCGCAGTGATCCGGAGAGAGGACGCGCTGTTTCATGTCTTCACCCACATGTGAGACACGGTGCACGCCTGGACACCACTTGGGCACCACCTGGGCTTGGCTGTCTTATCTCTGAATACATAAAAGAATAAATAAAACAGGTTTTAGAAGCAGACACGGCCTGGTGAACCAGGGATTTCACCGGCTTGCTGCAGCTTTTAGCGGCTCAGTTTCTGGCCTTTAAAACTTCAACATTATATGTTGGTTTCTATAAACTGAGCTTCATGCAAACAGCAGCAGGAGTTATAACTCCAGTGCAAGTGTGAATATTAAACGTCCTGCAGGATTAAAATCACATCATATTTAAAGGTACAAACTGTAAAAAAGGTTATCACGGACTGTATCAAATTAACTTAGGCCTGCAGAAACACAATCTGTTTAAACATTAATCCAAACTAGCTGAAAGTATTTCAGACTACAAATGGTTTTCTTTAAAATAAGATCTTAATCTGATTTATGTTAATTTATGGGTTTGTTGGTCACCTGCTCTTTATTGGAGGTTATACTGTCAGGGTCAGAGTTACATAATTAATAGTTTTGTCCTTGTCTGTGTGTTGTCGCTTGGACGAACTCGCATGTTAGTTTTGGCAAAAGTGTTTTACGCCGGATGCCCTTCCTGACAGAACCGTCACCATTTACCCGGGTTTTGGGCCAGCGCAAGAGATGCACTGGCTTGTGCTCCCTGGTGGACTCTGATGTTTGCAGAGGACATCGTGATCTGTGGGGAGAACAGGGAACAGGTGGAGGCAGGTGGAACAGCGAGGCTCCAAGGTCAGAGGTCACAGAGGTGCAGGACTTCAAGGACTTAAGGATGGAGAAAGGTTTCAGGAGGGATTGTGACAAAAGGGTGGCAGCAAAGGTCAAAGGTGAGAGCATCCATGTTGACTGGTTTGGAGACAGAACAGGAAGATGTTGAGGTTCTCCTTGGGAGGGACGAGGATGGACAGGATGAGGAATGAGGTCATCAGAGGTCCAGCACAGGTTGAAGGACTGGGAGACAAAGTTAGAGATGGTTTGGACATTGGACAAAGAGGACATGTATGGATGCAGTTAGAGAGGACATGGAGGGATTTAGACTGAGGACAGAGTTAGATGCAGGAGGATTACTCGCTGTGGAGACCCTGATAAGGGAACAGCTGAAAGAAGAAGTCTTTGTCTGTGTGTTCATGTGTGTCTGTTAGCGAAATATCTCATTAACCTCTGGGGGAATTTTAATGAAACTCTCAGGAATTATTCATTGCACGCACATCTACAACTGATTAACTTACAGAGTCAATTCAAGATGGCTGCCACAGCCAGATGACTTTAAGAAACACAAACATTTACATAATTCAGTCAGTTTTACAGATAAATGCAGTGGTAGTAGCTTAGCATCATCATTTAGCTTCAAACCTTAGCTTTAACTGTCAGTGTCATCCCTGTTTGTCTGTTAGTGAAATATTTCATGAAAGTGATCATTGATTGAACCTCGACAACTAGTCACTCTAATTCAAGATGGCCGCCACAGCTAATGGATACTAGCTAATGCAAAAATGGCCATAAATGAATGAATTTTCTAGATGTTGAGCTAAAATCACAACATTTTATGATATTTCATGAGATTATTTAGTGAGAATTATGAAGGCAGTTTAATCCCCTCTCACAGATTGAGGCAGGTAATATTAAAGTTTGATATTTTGTGATTAATGAGGCAAACCTGACTGTTTGACCTCTGTGATGGTCTGCAGGGGGGTCGTAACAGCAACAAAGACTTAAACGCAATCATCTCGATTAGGACAATCAAAAAAAGGTTAAATAGCAACACAAACAACCTCAACAACCATTTTTAATTATTTAATGCTGACTCAGCATTCACACTATTGTTTTCCTCTTTTATTTTATTGTTTTAAATACTTGGCAACTGAGCTGCAGCTGCAGACTTTATGCTATTTTAGCCGTTCTTACATCAAAACATTCAGCTCATTCAGGGTTTTTGTAAATTTTATACTTCACCAAATATTATCCCTTAAAAATACATCTTTAATTCCCTCAGAATCATTGTTTTCTTATGATCCTTCAGTTTTAGCTGGCCTTTTGCTGCCTTCAGGTTTTACCAGCCATTTGCTTTTTTTTTTAGCTTCCAGATAGCATTTTAATACTTTTAGCTACCCTTTTGCAACTTTAGCTTTTACCTAGGATTTATTTCCTTTTAGGTTTAGCTAGTGTTCTTCATCTTTCAGCGATAAGAACTCAGTTTGGATGGAAAGCCTCTTCATTTTTAAACAGCCTTTAAATCAAGATCCTCCTAAAGACACATTTTATAAACAGTATGAAGCTGTAGTTCACATTAACCCAGATATGTTCCAGATCTCTTTGTCCTCCCCTGGACGTTGGGCAGTCTTTCAGGGGATCCGAACCTCTCGGTTGTTTCGGACCTGGATTAAAACCCGTGGTCCTGCCTCGTCAGAGCTGGGCGTCGGCTGCTTCTCTCCGTCACAGATGTTTCACTCTGCCGAGGTGAAGTGAGTCAAAGTGACTCATTGTGGTGTGTAAAACGTGTCCTGAGTGACGTCACAGTGAAACATCTCTTTCCTGTTCGTGGAGGGGATAAAACAGGGCTATGACTTGTACCTTTTTAAGAATAATCGAGATTTAAAAGACATTTAACACAACTGTGATCAATGTTTGACCACAAAAACGTACTGAAGCAGCTGATTTTAATGCCATTCATCCTAAATATTTACAACCTTCTGATTCTGAGGCATTATAACGCCTGTCAGTATGCATTTGTTGTGTCTCTTGGTCAGTTTTTTTTGGTTTTTTTTTTGCAGTTAACAAAGCGACCTTAAAGGGGAGGATTAGCAGAAGACTGTATATAATGAAAACTAAAATAAAACTCACGAGTATTCAGAGTTGATATTAACTTTTACTTTTAATAAAACAACAGTTTCATCAAGAATCCAGCTGCTTCACAAAGTAAACATCTCTGATCAGCGAGCGCGTTAGTTTTGGCATCTGAATCGCTCCACTGCAGCATTTCAAGGACACCTGATCCTTACCGTCCCGTGTGACGAGAAACAGACCCCAAACACGACTCGTAGGCAAACAGACCGACAGGTGAGGACAGGTGAGGACAGGTGAGGACAGGGGGATGCGTGCTGATGGAGTGAGACGAGGGATGAAAAAGGGTGAAGGATAATAAAAGGTGGGGGTGGAGGTTTTCATCGTGGCACCATCAACAGGAAGGGCCATAAAAACACAGAGACAACACAATTAAAAGGCTTTAAACTCACAGTTTTGGTTCAGTGAAATAAAACATTTGAATATTTAAGGCGCAGCGTTCCTCGAAGGGATGCATATCGCCCTTTATAATTAAAATAATCTCACGGTGATGGAGTTCCAGCTGGTTTGGTCAAACCTTGTCATGTGATGTTGTTGTTATTGTGTGTTGAGGATGACTCTCAGCTACTACCACACTGAGGCTCAGCTTCACATCTGTAAAACCCACTGAGTCAGTTAGCTGTGGTTACGATATGTAGATATGTATCATCCAGTGATTCATTCCTGAGAGTTTCATTAAAATCCGTCCACTGGTTCAAAACATATTTTGCTAACAGACAAGCAAAGACACACACGAGCAAAAACATTATCACCTTTATAATAATGATGCAGCTGCCCCTAAAAGAGTCACATTTTTGCTCTTTTCTTTCGACTAAATCAGAACAGTATTTATCTGCAAAGTATTTGGAGAATAATGTTGAATTTGGTGCTGCTGCTGAATATTGTTTTAAGAATGCACAAATAAATTTAAGATACGTTTTGTCTGAACTGAGTCCAAAAATAAACTTTGCTTCTGAAACAAAAAAACTGGTAAAAAAATAGTGAAAGTATGAAAACCCATCACTGAAATGCACTCGGACCTCAGGGGACGTCAGCGGTTCTGAGGAAAGAGCTTTTCTGTCCCATAAACTGTAGAGTGGTCAGCCAACGGGTCCACCTGAAGAAAAATAAAAACCTCAGGATCTAAAATCTGTCCTGAGTCCAAGAGACGGAGGACAAATAAAGTCTTTAACTTGGTTTTTTCTGTCAGTGAGGACGGATCACTTTAATGTTTTATTTCTCAAACTAGATGCTATTAATGCTCCCTTTTTAATAAAACAAACTGCATATATTTTCATGTAATTTAATTTAAAAGCAAATCAAAACAAAGATTTTATGTAAACATGTAAACTGTGTAGCACTGAGGCGACAAACCGCAGAACCAACACAGATTAAAGCCCCTCGTTGCAGACTGTAAAATAAAACTGATCTATATCAGACGGTACAGTGTGAAAGAATTTACTCCCGTAGTTTTCCAGATATGTTGATATGCAACTCTAACATGCAGGTCTGCATTCAATGTAAACAAATCCAACAGAATCTGCTGAAAGGAGTCACGTGGTTGACCTGCGTCAGGCTGGCCAATAACCGGGAAGTTTACCGTTTTTATTTTTCAGCTTTGGTTTCTGAACGCGTAGAACTCAAATCTTGATTTATCTCCAGCGTGTGGTGCACTTATAAGTGTCGAAAAGGCCATAAAATTACAAAAGACATCAAATTTCAGCCTGAAACTTATATTTGAAGAGCAGCGTTTTGTAACGTACCCAAACAAATTCTTCTCCTTGGTTATATTTTCCAGAAAAACAAGTGAAAATTTTTTTTTTTTCATGTCTGTTTTTTCTGGGATTTTCTGCAGGTTTTGTTCGGTCTTTGGCACAAAATCACAACATTTCTTTTTGTTGCTGTTGTTAAATAAACCACCTGATGTCCATCAATCAGTCAGAGTCTCGACTCAAAGGCCTGCTTTAGTGTGTGTGTGTGTGTGTGTGTGTGTGTGTGTGTGTGTGTGTGTGTTTCCTTCTTTTTAATTATTGGACTCAGCTGTTCAGGATTCAGGCAGCCTCGGGCAAAAAAGTTGACACCCTGTCTGAAAATCACATGCATCTCAACACGTGTGTGTGTGTGTGTGTGTGTGTGTGCACATAAACAGCTACTCTTATTAGGACATTACAGACTTTAGTTCATTCTTACCAAACCGTTTACCGCACGCCACCAAAGGCGAAGGCGGAGTCTGTGAGTGCGTGTTTGTTTTAATGCTTTGCACCGACTGTACATCTGCAACTGATTACCTGTTGGTGTCAGTCCAATTCAAGATGTCCGCCACAGCTAATCGTCCTTAGCCCACATGGAAAGGGCCGTACAGATGTTCAGCTAAAATGCGGTGCAGTTGGAGCTGACGGTCATTCACAACACATAAGATTGCACATAATGACGTTTTTAAAGGTTTTTCATTATAAGATCATCTTTGTGTAAAACATGAAAGGTTGTGGGCGATATGCATTCCTTAAAAGAATGTTAGACCTTTAATTTTAGGACCGACTCATGCCTGACTTTCACCTTAAACCTCATATTTTTCACCTGTTTCCAGCGGCAGTGGATGATGCTCAGCTACTAACACACCAAAATTAACTGAGTTAGAGTTAGAGCATCCTAAATCATTGACTCCAAACTTACTCCATTGTAGACGTTGGTTACTTTCTGCAAGTTTTACTAGAATTTGACCAGTGGTTCATAAGATATTTTGCTAACAGACACATAGACATGGGGAAAAACCACCTTTCAGCAGCAGACAGTAAATATCCTGCCTGCGTTGAGCTCCTTCGGTAAAATGTTTTATGTTTTAAAGTCAAAATGTGGCTTTTTATTTTTAGCAACAGCTAAATTAGCACATTTACGTTTCATTTTTCTTCAATTTCTTCTGTAAACTTGTGGAGTTTGTCTCATGTCGTTGTGTTTTGTTGGGGTCTGCTGCAGTCCTGTCTGCTTCATCATCACATAAAAAGCTCCGTAATGCTTCGCTGTTATTTCCTCCAGGGAGGGGGGCTAAGTGCACAGCTGCCCCTCCTCCCACCACTGACATTTACTCCGTGTTATTTTCCAGTGTTTTAGGTGTAGAGACGGCGGTGAGGTGGGATTATTTTCTTGCAGGGAACACGGAGTAAAAGGTCAGGAAGGGAGTTGGACAAAAAGGGACGACTAAGACGAGAAAAACTGCCTAAACTGGGCATCATTTTAATATTTCTGAACCTCTTTGTCCACGAATTGATCAGAGGGTGTAAAGTTAATGACTTATACACAATTTATGCTGTGTGGAGGGGGGAGGGTGTTTGCCTTTTTCATTTTGTGTGATCATTGGGGGCTTTTTAACGACACCAGGCTTCGATGGGACCAACATGGTCAGCTGATCTGGTTCACAAACCATCAAAAATCTTCAATATTTTCCTGGATAATATATAACCAAACCAAATACCTTCGAATATCAGCATGAAAGGACGTTAAACCATGACTTTAAGGACACAGCTGTGCAGATAAATGTGACATTATTTAAACTATCACAATTAAGAGAAGTTGTAATAATAAACCACTCAGGTTGTCCTTTCTTTTGTTGAAAACTAAACTATCATAAGACCATATATTATCATTTTGATGATGTGACGTCACATAAATACATGTCTGAGTTTACCCCCCCTCCTTTGGCTGTGATCTCAGACAGCTTGTTGAGGACGTGGCTCTGATTCCCAGTGGGACCAGTCATGCATACAAACACGTATCCCCCCATCGTCAGCCTGGAGACGAGCACCAAATGGCATTTTTTATGTCCCGTGGGCACATCTGCTCTTCTGACAGCAAACATTGTTCGTGTTTTCCATCCGTGCAACAAAGGAGAATATTAAAAAAATGTATAAAACTGTTATGATTGTTGTTTATTGGTTAAACTGCAAACATCCACAGCTTATTCTGAAGCACAATCCACTGTATGTTGTATTAGAGACAATAAGTTTTTCAAAAATGGTGGATTTAAAGCAAATATATCCCTTTCATGCATGAATTATGATAACTTCAGCCAGGATTTATTCCTGTAGTGTTTTTCTTTCTCTTATGGCATAAAAAGAGGATGGAAAGAAGACTTATTTTCTCAAATCCAAGATGGATTTGAGAAAATTTTGTTGCACTTGCAGTGGATAGAAAGCATATTGCATTATCTACTTATGTCCACTGTGGTGGTCAGTGCAGAATTATAATATATAACCTATACATAAACAAAAAAAATGGCTTTTAAATAGCTTTCCACTGCAGTAACCATTATACATGAAAGCGATATGCCGCTTTGTACTTTTTTTCTTCATATTTAATGCTAACTAGCAACTACAACAGTGATGTAAAAAAAGCAGCAGACCAAATGTTTTTTGGCTGAATGTTTGGTGGTTTTACGCTAGAACGAAGGTCTGCAACGTTTGCAAACAAAAGATCCATTTCTGCTCCTTCTCTCACTAAATAAAACTGATCCAGAGCTGCAAAAACATGCTTGAGGTTTTAAATAAATTCATAAAACTATTGCTTATTAAAAGTTAAAGATCTCTAATAAATTATGGACATTTATTGGTAGTTTTACATGTTTGGACAAAAACTCTCAAATATTTACACTGAATTATGCACGTTCATGTGAGTTTGTAAATATAAACAACCCTAATTATGAAAAGGTTGGGACGCTGTGTAAAGTTTAAATAAACCTTGCTGTAGTTTTTAAATCTCATAAACCCAGTTTTATTCATAATGGATCATAGTGATTGTAAAAATACAACATAATGAAGATTTAATCAAACCTATAGATCAGGCAGTGCTGTGCAAATTAAAACGTTTTATTAAGAATTTGCAATAGATACCCTCAATAAGAATTGCTACATATTTAAACCGAGAAAGTCAGTAATCCTTATTTTGAGTTATTTTTTAACTAAAGTTTCATTTTCTTTTCATGGATGCATCTAAACCTGACAAGAAATCTCACCTCTTTTCCTCCTTTTTGTGTTCTTTTTTTAAGGAAGTTATTTTTATCACTGTAGCTGTCAGAGGGACAAAGATAAAAGAAAAGGGTCTCATCTTTTTGTTTGAGTTCCACCGTTTAAAAAAAGACCAACATCAGAGAATTTTTATTTTTAGCTGTGCTGCTGTAAAACGCTCCGGCGATTCCAAGTAGAGTTTAAAGACTCCTGATTAAAAGTGACTGTTTCAATCCTTTTCTTCCCTTTAGTTAACTTTATCTGTGTTGAATGTGGTTTATAAAGTATCTGCTGACGTGTGGGGTCAGAATTGAATTATCAGCTGTGAACAGATCAGCATCTCACCTCAACACTTCTTTTTTTTGTGCATTAGTTTACTGTTTATTTATACATTGAGATTACTCCTCCTTGTTTCAGCACCTCATGGATTTCGAGATTGTTTTGCAAAAATAAAACAATGTAAATGTCATTTATGTTTGTGACCAGATCCCTTTTCCCCAGACATCGACAGGCCGTAACTTTTCCTCCGATCATGCTTTGTGTGCTGCAGGGCGGCGGGCGCGATGGCTAATGCCTCCCCGGACCTGGACAACGCGGAAGCCCAGCGCCAGCTCAACAACAACAACCGACCAATCAGCTCTGGGTTCTGGGAGACGGAGTGCACAAGCTCCAAGCTGTTCGAGTGCTCCCGAATCAAGGCTCTGGCAGGTCAGAGGTCACGCGTGCACCCACAGACACAGACAGCTGGAACTGTGAGTTTTATCCACGTTTAAGGCAGAAAATTACATGTTCTGTAAAGATGCAGAGTGAATCCTGAGCGCTGAGTGATTTGGCTGAAATGTGTTAGTGCAGTGCTCACACAAGAGCTCCATCTCAGACAATACAGGCCTCAGTTAGGAGGTTAAAGGTTAAAGGTCATGACAGGGCAATTAGAAAGAAACTGGACAAGTATGGCTTGTTTGGAAGGGCTGCAGGAGATAACCTCTTTTCTCTAAAAACAACATGGCAGCACGACAGGTTTATCTGAAGGAACCGCAAGACTTCTGGACCAGAACCAGACCAAAGGACAGACACTTACCCATAATGCACTGCAGCAAACAGCTCCTCCCAGCTGTCAGCACGGTGGTGGAGGGCTGATGGTTTGGGCTGATTCTGGAGTCAGATGTGAGGCCATCTGTCCGACCAAACAGGACAATGATCCCAAACACAGCAGCTAATCTACAACAGAACGGTCCAGAACCAGAACCTCTTCTGTGGTGGGACCTTCAGAGAGCTGAGTGGGCCAAAACTCCTTCACAAGAGACTGATAAAGTCTTACAGAAAACCAGTAGAAATGATCTATAACTTGGATTTAAATGTGTTATTCTAAAGGAGTATGTTATAGTTGACAGTATTGAGCATCAAGTAGATCCTTCTTTTCCCAACCCGTTGACAACAAGTTTATTTCTTCATCTTCTTCAGATGAAAGAGATGCGGTGCAGAAGAAAACTTTCACAAAGTGGGTCAACTCTCACCTGGCCAGAGTGTCCTGTCGCATCGCCGACCTCTACAACGACCTGAGGGATGGATACATGCTCACCAGACTGCTGGAAGTCCTCAGTGGAGAGCTGCTGGTGGGAAAACACACACACACACCTGTTTGGCAATAAAAAGGCTCTCTGTTCTAATTTAGCACTTATTTGTCCTGATAAATCAGGGTTAGAATATGGATATAGTCCGCTTTAGGAGGAAAGGTTATTCTTGCAAGAAAAATGCGTGCGTGCAAAGTTTATATTTGCTCTTCCCTTCATTTTGGAAATATAACACATTAAATTGAACTTCAGAATTTTCTGGACGTAATTGTCTTTCTTTTGATATTTTAACATCAATGGCAGTATGTGTCTGCTGATGCTTGTGCTCCGTGATGCTGCGTGCAGAAAGTGTAACGTGGGTCATTAATTCCTCTGTTCTTCTCAAGCCGAGACCTACAAGGGGTCGCATGCGGATCCACAGCCTGGAAAACGTCGACAAAGCCCTGCAGTTCCTTAAAGAGCAAAGGGTTCACCTGGAAAATGTTGGTTCTCACGACATCGTGGACGGAAACCACCGCCTCACGTTGGGCCTCATCTGGACTATTATTCTACGCTTCCAGGTAAACCAGTACATATAAAAGATTCATCAGGCTTGGTCTTGATTGACACATAGCCTGTAGAACACTATTTACAGTTTGTACTAGACAAATAAGACGGTACAATAACATAAATTTATCTGTATTATGTCACAGTGAAGGAATCAGGAGACAAATCCTACGTTGCTGCACCTCCCCGTTTGTTTTTCTGTTCCCGCTTCTAGGAAAGTTATTGTCTGCTTAAAAATAATAAATGTTTAAACTTAGAATTTGTTTTTTATCCTGTTGTACCAAACTTGTACAGAATTGTATCTTAGGCGTAGGGTTACACGTCTATTAGAGAAGTTTCCAAATCTGTGAACGATTTAGGGTTAAAGGGTAAATTCTCCCAGTGTAATTTTATTGGGCTACAGTTGCTTTCTGTTTGTTAGAATTACCCTGATCTTCCTCTTATTGGAAACAACAGAAACTGAGCTGTAACCTTCAACATTTACACAAATTAAATTAAATTAAATCACTTTCCTTTGTGTGAACCAGTTGTACCAAAACATCCTCATTCTGGACACTCATTTAAAAGGGCACAATCTTTGCATACTGGGCTCAAACAGAAGTCTCACTGTGGGAAAGAGATATCCGAACATTTTTCTCTTTAATAATAAAAAAAGGAAAATGCACCACAGCAAAATCATCCTTCAGCTTCATATAATGGTCCAATCATTCATACAGCACATACAGACCACTCCCTTGGGTTACACATACTACAGCGTAATTTTATTAGCAGCGTAGTTTAATGTGTTGTCCTGCAGGTAGTTGAGCCGATCATGACAATACTGAGCTCCGTGAATATCACAGAATAATGCTGTCTAAGCACTGTGTGCCCAGGCAGCAGTGAGTTCAGGTTGGACTCACATGAACCGAACTGATCCTGTATCACTGCATCTCACTGGGCTGCGACTGTCAGTTTCCTAAATGTCTCCTCACATGAGCTGCAGGGCCTCGCTCTCGTGTCGTAGAAACTTGGAACAGTCACAGCCGTGGTGAGCATCTGGAAACCATCTTGTCGAGGGTTGGTGACCTATGAAACCAAATTGTTTTGTCTCATTGGAGGCAAAATACATTGCAGTCAAAGTGAGACATTTTAAGACACTTTGTGACTAAACTGCAACAAATGAATTTGCGCATCATTTGCAGGAATGTCATAAATTGACATTTATTCACAGTTACATACGTCGCAAATGTGTCGTATGTATGAATTTAGTGAGACCGCAGCAGAAAATGTAGGCATTGTCTCACAGCTTTCCTGTAATTTTGAGTCTCTAACTAGTTTTCTGCAGTTCGGTCCAGCTGACATGAAGGTGGTGTCTCACTGAGGGGACAGCGGACGAGTTGGAGACTCAAAATTGCAGGAAAATTCTGAGAAAATACACAAATATTCTGTTGTGTTCTCACTAAATGTCAAGTGTTTGCAAGGAAGTGACCACCAAGCTGTGAAGATGCATTTTGAGCACCCAGTTTTTAAAAATCAGGGCTTATTTTGTTTGCACGGCTTGAAAAATTGTTTTCTTGGCACATTATTTTGTTGCCCACGTGAGTAAAGACGTGAGACAGTGTGGCAGGAATATTTGTACTGAATGTTTGTTCATATGTTGTTGTTGACGGGTGGCATTCAGGCTTTATCTAACAAACATGGCTGCAGCTTTCACACACTGACGGTGTGGAAGCTGAAATATTCTTCCCCAAACTGAATGACTGGGAGATCAAATGCTTGTGTACCAGCAGTCACAATCAGATATTTTGTTCTTTAAATTGAATAAAAAAGACGTTTTTTTAAGCAACCTTTATGACTCTCACCTCATCTAAACTGACACAAATAATCAAGCAATCACAATTATTTAAGAAAATGATGATTGTGTCTGCGTAACTGTAATAATTGTCTACAACTGCTGTATAAAAACAGTTTGTTAAAACTAAGAGAATTGACATAATCCTGCTGTTGATGCTGCACGTTGGCCAGGTACAGTTCTTGTTCTGACAGCCATCTGCATTCATTCTCAAAAAAGCCTGTATTTATGTGGATTTGGTAAATTATTACATACTGCATCAGGAAAAAAAAAAAATACACAAATGGCTTCCCACAGGATGATTTCAAATCACGCAATTTATGACGTAACTGCTTGCCGTACTTCCGCTTCTCTTGCTTTTACGTGTTATTCTGAAGCAGCTTTGTTTTCTGCAGAGTTCTTCAAACAGTGTTTTTATACTTCTTTTCTGACGTTGCAATTAACAGAATGCAGTTTAATAAAACATGCAGCCTCCTCAGGATGGGAGCGTTTATCATCTGTGACTGTTGTATTCATCATACTTTAATATACATCTAAAACATATACACCATGATGGTTTAAATACACGAATACATGTACCATTACGCCCCTAATATGTTAATACAGCTGTCTATGCCACTACAAATATATTATCATTGTTTGGCTCTCCTTAGCATGATTATTGTTTTTTGAAACACAGTATAAACCTACTTGTTCTGATCATTTGTGTCTTTTTAAAAGCTTCCTTTTAAATATATTGAGGCTGTTTCCACACTGAATTTGTTATATCCTGAGCCTTCTTTTACATCTAGTTTATTTGCATTGTTTAAACCCAAAATCTTCCAGATGAGTAATGAAGAAATTGGGACCTGAGCACAAAAGAATGTGCAGTTAATTGTTTTATTTTTGTTTTTGTGTAAACGGAGGTTATCGTCTGGATAGGCAGCGGTTCCTGTTGTCCTGCCACGCTCTGTCTCTGCTCGTCTCTGGCTCTTTTCCCCCCTTTCCTGCCCTCCTCTGAGGTGAAAGTGAGAGTTTGCTTTGCCAGGTCAGCAGATAGGGCCGAACCACTGCAGTAACTGCACACGAGCAGAGGGGAGAGAGGGTGAGACAGAGAGAGAGGGGGAGAGGATTGACAGGAAAAGAAGAGGTAAACCTAACGCATTTACAGAGCCAAACGCAAATAATAACACTCCGTTATTATTTGCAGAAACCTTGGTGATAATCTTGCGCCCGGCTGGCTGAGTGACCTTGTTTTGTGTGCAGTTTACTGCTTACATGGTAAAACTGAGTGGTGACACATCGATCAGGCTTTACCGTCTTATTGACCAGATCTATGGATTGCTTTTCGAATACAGACAACATTGTTTACTTTAGACACAGCTGTGTGTATTTATTCATCAGGGAAACGTTCCCAGTGTGTTATGTGTTCTTTATATAACCTTGTTGTTCCTCCCTCTTATGTTTTTATACCATTTTTATATAATTACAACAAACAAAAGCACTGTCATCTTATATGACCCTAATATTGGATCCTTCTCTCATTTAGAACAACTCTTCTTTGTTTAACATCAGCAAAGATCTAAATAAAAGTATATTCTACCTGTTTATTTGGGTCAGGATTAAGGCTAAATGATTGGATATTGAATTTACAGTTAAACGTGTTAGTGGAAATAGACAAATCGATGCACAATTTAAATTTTAGTGCCAATATAATTTATGCTTGAGATAAAATGCTGGGAGCTGAAAATTGCTGAAGAATCTAAAAATCGAGTTATTAAAGCTAAAAGGAGCAAAACGCTAACTACGAACTAAGAGTAACAAACGAGCTAAAACCTAAAAGTAGTAAAGCATTAGTTGAAAGCTAAAACTAACAAAATGCATGCTAAAAGTAGCAGAAGAAGACTAAAATAGAGCAAAGAGAATAATAGTTTTTTAGGAAATGAAAGAGATCTCGATGTTTTTCTCTGGGGAAAACATTTCTAAATAAAGTTAAATATTTTGAAAAGTATAAAAGTTACAAAAATCTAAAGCCATAGCAGCCATCTCCTGAAAGAGCCGAACGTTTTGATGTCTGAACGGTTCAAACAGCAGAGTATGCAGAAGTAGTGACGCTGATTGTGTTCCTGGTCCACATGCTGTGTTTACTGTCATGATCTCATCCTAAATATTTAAAATTTACCCGTTTCAAGACAGACTAATGCTTTAATCCAAGTCCTGAAGCCTGTGTAATTCTGTTTGTTTGCACCTGCTTCACATCAACAGCTCAGCCTTATGTTCAGCTTCAGTCTTAGTGTTTTCAAGAGATAAATTGTGAGCTTGTGTGTCTGTGTGTGACGAAGGCAGCAGCTGATTTCACAATTACCTTGTATCATGTGACTTTGAAGTGATTTGTTGGATGTCAGCGTCACCAATCGTTGTTCTCAGGAGGCACATGGCGCTCCGCGACTTATACCTGGAAAACCCCAGATTGTGTTGCTTCTTTCTTTAAGCCATTAGGTCAAGTGTGAAGCGTTCACATTATCACCAAAGGTCTTCGAGGCAGACACTCTGTTCTCCAGAAGAAACACTAAATGCATGATTTGTTGTGTTCAGATCCAGGTGATCAAAATAAACACAGCGGACAACAGAGAAACTCGCTCTGCTAAGGATGCTCTGCTGCTCTGGTGCCAGATGAAGACTGCAGGGTGAGGCGTGACACAAAGAGCCACCAAACCCTCAGCTTACCGTTGTTTAACAGCTTTGTTGTTGGTAATTCTACGGTTGAAGTTGTAAAGTCTTGTTTTATCCTCCAGGTATCCTGAGGTCAACATTCAGAACTTCACCACCTGCTGGAGAGACGGTCTCGCCTTCAACGCCCTCATACACAGACACAGGTGGGAAAAGTTTTCTGGGGTTTCTTATTTGTTACAGCCATGAGTTTTATGTCAGAATCTTTTCTGTGCCCTTCAGACCTGACCTAATAGAGTTCCACAAGCTGACCCGGTCCAATGCAACCCACAACCTCCAGCAAGCCTTTAACGTCGCCGAGCAGCACCTGGGTCTCACCAAACTCCTGGACCCGGAGGGTGAGAACGGTTAGGGACGGTTAGCCGTCGGATCGTTCAGACTGCTATCTGTAACACCGTTTTCTTGTTTGCAGATGTGAACACCGAGAACCCCGATGAAAAGTCCATCATCACATACGTGGTCGCCTATTACCACTATTTCTCCAAGATGAAGGCTCTTATTGTGGAGGGGAAGAGAGTCGGCAAGGTAACGGACGGGCTTTTCCACCTGTGCATACAGTCAGTTTTTTTCCACCGCAAGAAATGAACCACAGGATTTGAGCTGATATGACTTTGACAGCTGAAGAGTGAGCAGTGTGGACAGAATAAAAGAAGCTTTCCTTGAAGGAATAAATACGTTTTCTGCCTTTCATGCCAAAGATTTAAACAGAGATCTAACATGATCTGTTTGCAATTTAGCAATTTTTGTGTTTGCAGAGATTGATTAGCTGTGGCGGACATTTTGAATGAGGTTGATCTTAAAGGTTAATTAGCTGTAGATGTACATCAGTTGATCACTTCCTGAAAGTTTCATTAAAATACGTCCTGTGGTTCATGAGATATTTTGCTAACAGACAGACACAGACACGAGCATTTATCCGATCATCCACCTTTTAAGGTGGCAGACAATAATTATTAATTGACGTTGCAGATAAATAAGAATGCTACTCAAAAAAATCTGCAAAAGAATAAGAAATACATGAGAAAGTTCCTGTAGATAATAAACTGTACTGAGTTTGACTCACTAAAGGATTTAAATAAACATGAAAATACAGAATCAAAAGACAAAAACAGCATTTTCTTTTCTATTTATGTATAATTATGTCTTTGTTTTAAATAAATGTTTTTGTACGAACATAAATTGTTATATTATTTATGATTTTTAAAAATATTTTCATTATTTTTTGTGTCTCTCTGTGGTTTCCTTTAGAAGCAGCAATGAGGAAAAAAGCTAAATGAAGTAACATTAAACAAATAAATATCTTTAATTAGAAATAAAACCAAAATTCTAATAATATAAATAAAAGATGCAAAAATGAAGGAGAATGATTTGTTTTTATTATTTGGCACTTGTTGTTCCTATTTCCACATGAAGCAGTGTTATTTATTAAATAATGAAACTGTTGTTTGGTGCTTTGGACTTTAAGCTACTGGATCATTTGCAGAAGTTAGAAGTTGCAGACCTCAAAGCATAAAAAGATTTATTTTTTCTTATTTTTTACATCTGCTTCTTGTTCTCTGAGTCCTTTCTTTCTCTTCCTCAGGTGTTGGACAACTGCATAGAGGCGGAGAAGATAGTCAACCGTTACGAGGCTCTGGCGTCAGACCTGCTGGACTGGATCGAGAAGACCATCGCAGTCATCAGCAATCAGAAATTTGCCAACTCACTGACCGGAGTTCAGCAGCAGCTGCAGGCGTTCACCACCTACTGCACTATAGAGAAGCCCATCAAGTGTGTTCACCCATTTAACAACTTTAAAACATTTCACAGATGTGTTCCGATCGCACAGCGAAGAGCTGCTTAAAGATGAGGCGACGTTGTGACTTTAAATCACAAACAGAGTTTCTTGTTTCCTGTCCAGGTTTCAGGAGAAAGGGAATCTCGAAGTCCTTCTTTTTACCATCCAAAGCAAACTCAGAGCCAATAACCAGAAACCTTACGTGCCTCATGATGGGAAGCTCATCTCAGACATCAATAAGGTCGCCCATCCATCAGCT
Source organism: Kryptolebias marmoratus (assembly GCF_001649575.2). NCBI lineage: Eukaryota > Metazoa > Chordata > Actinopteri > Cyprinodontiformes > Rivulidae > Kryptolebias > Kryptolebias marmoratus. The sequence continues at coordinate 2,055,153 of NC_051431.1, forward strand.
GCGAAGTTTAAAGTACTTTTACTTTTCCTTCTTTTATCAAACATGTTTTTTTTTTTGGTTTAGGCTTGGGAGCGGCTGGAGAAGGCGGAGCATGAGAGGGGTGTAGCTCTGCGGAAGGAGCTGATCCGTCAGGAGAAGCTGGAGCTGTTGGCTCAGCGCTTCGACCACAAAACAACCATGAGGCAAGCGTGGCTCAACGAGAACCAGAGGCTTGTATCTCAGGTAGGGAAACGCTTCTGCTGTGACCCTGTGCAGCTCAAACTTCAGTTTCCTCTTCCAGGGAAGATGGGGAACTAAACAAAGAAAAGTTTAATGACAACCCTAATTCTGGCAAATTTGAGATGTTGTGTAAATCAGACCCTCCAGGATTTCGCGATGTTGCGATCGCAACTATTAACACAAAATTAAGCAAACCCCGCAAAATCGCAACTTTTATAAACTTTGCCCAAAACACCACAACTTTCCCGCAACTTTAACCCAATATTTATTGTTTCTAAAGCGATTCGCCACCGTTTCTGCGGTCTAGTCTCTTCTTTGTGGGTTTGTGTAGCGTGGAATACAAAATAACCCCAAATAACTCAGGAAGAAGACACGTGACATCACTTCCTGTTAAC
>NC_051431.1:2056001-2074047 GCF_001649575.2 Kryptolebias marmoratus
TCAATGTTTGTTGGGAATTGTCTTACAAAACTAGGAAGGATTTTTGGTTTATATATGAAAAGTTATGGTTTTTTATTGATTTTAAACGCAACTTTTAAGAAAATGCCCCGTGAAATCAGGCATTTTAGCTGCAACAATCACAAAAAATGCCCGCGAAATCCTGGAGGGATTGGTAAATGTAAATTAAAACAGAATGCAATGATTTGCAAACCTCTGGAAAAATAAGGTAATTTTAAATTTGATGGCAGCAACAAATCTCAGGTCTAAAACATTCAGTGAACTCAGACACTGCAGCTGAACCACTCGATCAATAAACGTTTAATAAAAAGCACATATTTGGTATTTATCTGTGCCTTTTTATCTCCCTCTCATACTTTCAGTGTTTTTTCTTCACCAAACTCTTCTCACTCCTCATGCTTCGGCTGCACAGCTTCTTACGTTTTCTTTCTTCTGCCTTCAGGATAATTTTGGTTACGACCTTCCAGCAGTCGAGGCAGCGATGAAGAAACACGAGGCCATCGAGGCGGACATCGCCTCGTACGAAGAGAGAATCGGCGTGGTCGTGGAGCTTGCCGCGGAGATGGAGAAGGAAGGGTACTACGACATCCGGCGTATCTCGGCACGTAAGGAGAACATCTTGGGTCAGTGGAGTCTCCTGAAGGAGCTGGTGGCTGGCAGGAGGACTCGCCTGGAGAAGAACCTGGCCTTGCAGAAGACTTTTCAGGACATGGTGTACATGATCGACTGGATGGAGGGCACACAGGTACTGGGCAGTGAGTGAAACTGCAGAGGCAGGAATATCGGTGCAGGTTTTTCTTATATTAGATATCTTGTTGATCTCTTGAAACCTCTCAGGTCCAGCTGCTGTCGAAGGATTTTGGGAAGCATCTTCTGGAGGTGGACGACCTGCTGCAGAAGCACGGTTTACAGGAAGCTGATATCACCGTTCAGGCTGAGAGAGTAGAGACGCTCAACGCTGCTGCTCTTAAATTCACCACAATAGAAGGTACGCAGACACACAGTGCAGTAATAATTCATCTTTTAATCACAAAGTGTTTGTAAGGCATGCATTTATCAACAGATTTACGTTCTAGATCTTAAATGTTTAGAATTTAATGTGAAACGATGACTGGCTCAGAGATGTAACTAACGACTGCAGAATCTGTTCTGGTTCTTTTTTTTTAAATGATTTCCATGTTCATTAGTCTTTGCTTTGTTGTTTGCCAGGTTACCAACCATGCGACCCACAGGTGATCTGTAACCGTGTGAACCACGTCTCTTCCTGTTTGGAGGAGCTGAAACAACTGGCGGCTAAAAGACGTGCCGAGCTGGAGGAGTCGAGACAACTGTGGGCTTTTTTTCAGGTGGGATGGGTCACAGAAACAGGCAGGACCGCTGGGGGTTTCAAACAGGTTTGAACTGAGTAACTGAGCTCACAATTAAAGCCTTTTTAAAAGGTAGGACAGCAGAATATAATATTTAGTAAATCACTTGGTCATATTCCACTTTGTAAAGATTTCGGTTTTTATCAATAAAAGTCTCCCAAAGGCAGACATGCAATACTGCAGTCTCATCTAAATTAGCTGAGAATCAGTATTTAGTTGTTGTGAGGAAGTTAAAACTGAATTATTAAAGCTAAATGAAACACTAGCTAAAAGCTAAATGTAGCAAAACACTGAATAAAAGCCAAAAATTGCAAAACTCTACCTTTAAAATAGTTTACTAAAAGTAGCAATAAGTTACCTTAAAGCTAAAAGTAGCAAAACACCAGCTAAAAGCTAGCCTAGCCGAAAGTAGACAAACATTAACTAAAAGCTAAAGTAGCAAAAATCTATTTAAAAGCAGCAAAAGACTAGCCAAAAGCTAAACGTAACAAAAAGCTAGCTAAAACTGGTAGTAATAGATTTTCAGCGACAACAATGTTTCTGATGGAGTTGAAGACAACTTAATTTACTTCCAGAGGAAAAATATTTGTAAAGTGAAATATTTTAAAAAGTTTCAAAAACTGAAACTCACAGGTCGGTTCTCCTGAATGAGCTGAATGTTTTGATGTATGAACGGCTAAAATATGAGATTAAAAACAGTGTTCAGTCATGAGATCCAGTTTTATTTGATGCTTTAGTTTAACTGAAGCATTTTCACATCTTTAACTCACAACTTTCTAAAGTTTTTACCAGAATTCTTCTTCTGAAAAGCAAATGATGATTAGTTCTGATAAATGATTAGTTTTACTGATAAATTAGACAGATTTATTTCTTATTATATTTTTGAGGGAGCCTTAGTTTGGTCTTTGACCTTAGAGAGGAGGAGGAGAGGCCTGTCTACAATCAGGAACTTTTATTTTATCTTTCGTTTCTTTTCTGTTCCCTCGTTCTGTGTCTTGTGCTTTTCTTTTAAGTCCGTGTTTTTGCTCTTTTCTACTTTTCCTTGCTTTTTAGAATAAGTGATGATAGAAAGCAGACTTTCCTTGCCTCGAACAAACCCCCATTTTTTGATTTCCTGTCTGTTCCTCTGTTAGGAGCTGGAGGAGTCGGAGGCCTGGATTCGGGAGAAAAGCTCCATCCTGGCCTCTCAGGGTTACGGCAAAGATCTGAGCAGCGTTCTAAGATTACTGCAGAAACACAAAACTCTGGCCGGGGAGCTGCTGGCTCACCGCTCCCTGCTGCAGGTGTGTTACTGGAGACTTTTCAGAAAACATTTACCCTGTCTTTTAAAAGGTCTACCTTTTTCTCCTAGTGAATATCAACTTTTTAACATCGTAGACGTATCATAGAAGAGTTTCACATGCAGCGTTAAAGTCTGACCGTCAGAAACATCATTTATTTACACAATGGTTTAAAAAGTCATAAATTAGAGTCAGATTTAAATAGAAAAAAGTAAAATATTTGTCAGGGTTTAAAGTATTCATAATTTACCTGGCTGTGTGTCAGAACCTAAACCTTAAAGAAGCACCTTAAAGAGGCTTTGTTGTTTTTCCATCTTCTCCAGAACACCATAAAGCGCGGGAAGCAGATTCTGAGTGAAAAGAGCTTTGGTACTGTGGGGATCCAGGAGCGCATCATGGAGGTTAAAGGCGAGTGGAAGAAGCTGGAGGACCAGGCGGCGCAGCACCTCAACCACCTGCAGGAGTCCCTCAATTTCTTCCAGTTCTCCACGGAAACCGACGACGTGGCGGCCTGGCTGCAGGACGCCTACCGCCTGGTGTCCAGCGAGGACTTCGGTCACGACGAGTACTCCACGCAGTCGCTGCTGAAGAAGCACAGAGGCGTCACCGAGGCCATCGACAAACATCGCTTCCACGTGGTGGCGCTGCGCAAACACGTGGTGGCGCTGCCTCTGAGATACCGTGAGCAGGAGGTGTGCACACCTCAAACGCAAAGATGAATGTTCTCGGCGAAATTAGTCTTTTTAAAAACTGTTTGTCCTTTCTGTGTCCTGCTCCGTCCCCTGCAGGAGGTGCAGGTTCGTATGGGAGAGGTGGAGCAGCTGTACACGGAGGTCGCTGAGGTCGCGGTGCTGAGGCAGCAGTGGCTTCACGACGCGCTCGCAGTTTACCGCATGTTCAGCGAGGTCAACGCCTGCGAGCTGTGGATCGATGAGAAGGAGCAGTGGCTTGACAAGATGGAGATCCCTGAACGGCTGGAGGACGTGGAGGTGGTGGCACACAGGTGAGGAGGAGGAGGAGGAGGTCCTGAATGTACGACTGGACCTGTTTGACCCGTTTCTGTGACCCACACTTTGATTGTTGCAGGTTTGAGAGCCTGGACCAGGAGATGAACAGCCTGATGGGGCGGATCCTGGATGTTAATCAGATAGTTCAGCAGCTCCTGGACGGAGGTCATCCATCTTCTACGGAGGTCAGAGGTTGTCAAGACCACCTTAACTCCAGGTACTGAAACAGTTCTGATGATACAAAAAGCACCAACTACTAAAATATATTTTACTACAGTAATTCTGACATGTAACTGTTTCACAAACACATTTATGCTTCAGCAAATACAACTCCTTCGGCTGGAACTGAAGGAAAAAATGATTAATGTGAAAATTCTGAGTGCTGAATGACTGCTGATATCTGCAGAAGCTGAAGTTGTTAAAGCTAAAAAAAATGAAAGTAGCTAAAAGCTAAAACATGCAAAACATTATCAAAAAAGGGCAAAATGTTAGCTACAAATTAAAAGTATCAAAGGGTTAGCTAAAAGTAATTAAACGTGACTAACAGTTGCTACCTTAAAGCTAAATGTAATAAATGGCTAACTAAAAGTTAAAAAAGGTCAAAGGTTTACTAAAAACTATAAGTAAATGTAGCAGAGCTTTAGCTAAAGGCTGAAAGTAACATGAGGAATAAATAATAGAGCCAAATTTTAAAGAGAACAATGTTTTTGAACAAGTTGAAGAAAAACCTAAAGTCTCAGCAGCCGTCTCCTGAATGAGCAGAACGTTTGATTTTTTGGCTAAAATAGGACAAAGTATGTGGAAGTAGTTAAATAAATGTAATAAAATATACACAAAACTAGCTGAAAATGATCTTTTTTAATGACATACATCTAACCTTTTTACTCAGTAACTCCTCGCCGCCTATAAGACGTCAGCTCACCCAGCCTGTCTGCCTCCCTGCGACTCTGTGATTACCTCATTATAGTCACGGGGATCAGTGTGTGTGTGTGTGTGTGTGTGTGTTAATGGGTCGCTCTTGGCTGATTGGGTCAGGCCTGCTGGTCTGGAGCGGATTCAGAAGAACATATTGTACGACGACATGTTAAGCAGAAAAGGGCTGGGCTGAGTGGAGAACTGATTCACATAAATCAGATCAGTTTCATTAAACCAAACCAGGTCAGCAGAACAAGACAAGTTTAATAGCAGTGGTCTCCGTCATGTCAAAACCGTTTCTTAATGAAATATAAACTCATCAGTTGTTAACAGAAACAGTTTGATGGCAGTCTGAAGGATTAGGGACAAAATTACTCATTTTATACTAAAATAAAAAAAGAAAAAGTTATTTTTGTTTATTTACGGTTTGGTAATTAATAATTGTTCCAACATATCCAAACCAAGCAAGCAACCAAATTAAGTCTTTTTTGCATTTTTTTTATCACTGATTCTCCAAACTGAGATCATTTTGATTGCTGTCTCCTGCAAGTAAGACACTGACCGCTCGTAACCACTCCACACACCCCCACTTTAATAAAATCAAACTATGTCTTGAAGAAAACAATATTCTAAACAGCACAATTACAAAATAAAAGTCCCTTAATCAGTATTGCTGTGATAAAATCTGTAAGATTTCACATTTGAGTTTATCTGTTGCCACAACATTTAGCAGGAATGAAAGGCTGTTCTGTTCGACTTCAACCTTTTATTCTCCAAATATAATTTTGTTCTTTCGGACTCAGGTGGAACAGCATCGTGGAACTTGTAGAGCAGAAGAAGGACCAGCTGGACTCGATGTTACGCCTGCAGAATTACCTGCTGGAGTGCCAGGAGATAAAATCCCAGATACAGGAGAAGAGGAAAGCCATTGACGCCACCCAGTACGTGGGCAGCGATTTGGGAGGAGTCCTGGCTCTGCAGAGACGCCTCTCGACCATGGAGGGGGCCCTGTCGGTCCTGGAGCCCAAGCTGCTGCACCTGCAGGTACCGCAGGGATGGAAAAATGAGCTCAAGATCTTAAAAAATTGACTCATTTTCAAACCAAATCATCAAAACTTCTTTTCTGTTTCCTGTTTGCCAACGTTAGGAGGAAGCAGAGCATCTGGCCACCGCTCACTCGGGTCGAACCATGGAGATTCTTGTTCCGTTCGATGACATCAGCGTGGAGTGGGAGGAGCTTAAACGGACGCTGCAGGGATGTGAGGACTCACTGATGGTGGCCAGCCGCCTGCAGAGCTTCATACAGGTGGAACAAACCGACTCTTACTGATAAAAACCTCTGACACTTTCCTAAATCTGACTAAATAATGAACTGATGAGCTGTAAAACATAAAACATTTTATGCTTATTGCTTACATTAAACTGTTCATAGAGCTGTTCTGTTTCTTTACATAAAAACACAAGAAGATTTGAAAAGGCTTCATACGGAGAGCTAATGTGAAAGTTCTCCTGATTATAAATATCTAAATGGTTGGTTTTATGATACGATGATGATCGTTAGAAACTGGTAATTACATCGGTGTTGTTGGACACTAAACAGCAACTAAAAACTCACCGATTTCAGCTTTATCTTACAGAAATGAAAGCCTTTATCGACTTTGAAAACGTAACTTTTGATAATCCTAAGAGTTGAACAGAAGGAAACTCTTTCAGATGGGAGGAGAAACTTCTGTAAGAAGCCCAGTTATCTAAGGATTGCTGTGTCCTAGATGACTGATATCTGCACCTTATAATACCTGATATCATGAGCTGTTAGAATATTTATAAATAAATTTATGTACAGTAGATTCCACCTCATGCAGCCGCCATATTGTGAGAGAGAAGCCTTGCTTTTTAATTTATAAAGGTCCATATCCAAACAACATAACTCTGCGAACATGAAGCTGGTTTGATTTATTTAAAATGTCCATCTTGTTTGATTTAACAGGTTCAACACTTTACATTTGTGTTTATATAAGTATTGTTGGTCCTCTTACAGCTCATTGAAACAAAGCTTCATTTCTTGTGCAAGTGATTCAGTTACAAACATTTGTCCAATGCAGGGGTGGCCAACCCTGGTCCTCAGGGCCACCATCCTGCAGGTTTTCCTTGTTTCTCTGCTCCAACACACCTGATTCAGAGGTTAAATCACCTCTTCATGTTCTGCAGAAGCCTGTTAATCACCCATTGATTCAAATCAGGTGTGTTGGAGCAGAGGAACAAGGAAAACCTGCAGGATGGTGGCCCTCCAGGACCAGGATTGCCTACCCCTGGTCTAATGTATACCTGCATGCCTTTAGTTTGTGAAAAAGTAAACAAAAAAAGCTGTCAAAATAAATTATTTCTTGCTTATTTTATAAATATATGCTAAAATAGTACGGACAGATTCTTTGGTGCCCTTAAAGAGACGATTAATCTTTGTTTTATAGTCTTGCAGCTGTCTTCAAGCTTTCCATCAGCCAATCAGTCCGTTTAAAGGGAACAGTCACTGGGTAGTTTGTTATGGTTGTGTAGTTTGTTTTGGTTGCGTAGTTTGGTTTTGTTGTGTTCACCACACTGAACATGGAGCAGAGACAGTAAAGGTGAGAGCTGCTGAGTGAAGATTATAGATCTCCATCTCCAAGCAGCTTCATGTTCCTCTGACCACAGCTGTATGAGTATAAGATTCATGGGACTGTAGCAAAACTCCCAGGATGTGGGCGCAAGAGGAAATGCGACCCCAGGTTAATCAGACCATGGAAACCGTTCAAAACCTTTCTAACTGATCTCCAGTTTAAAGCTTTCTGACCTCTCACCGTCTGATGCATTTGGAGTCATAAAGAGCCCCATGGAAGAGGACTGAGGAGGACTCTACTTTTGGTAGAAAAACACAAGAAAATTCACCAAAATGCATGTTGTCAAGAACCAGAGTTTCTGCAAGAAGTTCTTCGACTGATGAGACAAAACTGGAGCTTTTGGCTTCAGTCGCATCGTTTTTATTGTTTTATTTTTATAGTTGAATGGTAGCAAGAAATGTATCCACGTCTGTCCGTCTGCAGACATTTAAACTACAGAATCATGACCCGTCTCTTGTCCTGTCAGGACCTGGACTCGTTCCTCACCTGGTTGGTCCAGACTCAGACGGCTGCTGCCTCCGACCAGCTGCCCAACGACCTGGAAGAAGCAGAGAAACTCATCAACAAACACGCTGCTCTGAAGGAGGAGATCGGACGGTACATGGCTGACGAACAACAAGCCTCTTTTTCTCGCAGGTCGTCACCTAATGTCTGTGCTGCTGTGGCTGCAGGTACGAGGAGGACTACGAGCGCCTCCAGGCCATGAACGAGCTGCTGGAGTCCGAGGACGCTCCCCTGCCTCAGGCCGCCCTGCAGCAGTGGCTCCAGAAGCTCGACGTCGGCTGGAACAAGCTCCTCGAGATGTGGGAGAGCCGGAGAGAAGTTCTGGTCCAGGCTCACATTTTTCACTTGTTCCTGCGAGACGTCAAACAGGCGGAGTCCTTCCTCAACAACCAGGTGAGGAAAGTTCGATTTGGCAGCTTTTAAGTTGTGGAGGGGTAAGAAATGACTTTCACTATCGGTTTTATTTAATTTCACTGCAGCTCGGGGTTTTTGACAACACAACAATTTGCTCCAAAATTAAAAGATGTAAATTTTATTCTGTGCCCTCAGAAAAGAGAAAGCTGAACATTTATAAAATAAAATACAATTTCTTTAAACAAGAGATATTTACCTTAGACTTTAAAAAACTGAAATATTTATTCAATAACACGAATGTTTATTGTTTACTATTTCAGATATCATTGTGTTTTATTTGATTTAGTTGATTTTTATTCTTTTCATAAAAATGTGCATAAGTATTTTAAAAAGTTTGAACCAAATTGTTTTAAGTCACCAGTTTTTTACTGTTCTGAACACTTCATTCACACTATTATTTTCCTGATTTTCTTTTTCTGTACATTTTTTTGCAATCAAACTACTTCTGCATATTTTAACTTTACTTCTGTCAAAAACTTTGTTCTCTGAATTCAGCTTCAGTGAACTTGCTCTGGTTTCATCTTCATCTCAGTTTAGCTTTAAGCACTGGTGCTAATTTTATCTTTTAGCTATGGTTTTGATAAGTTAAGCTTTTTTTTTAAACTTATTTTTTATTGAACATTTTTTTGAACAGTTACAGTGGAGAAGTATTGGTGCATTTACATTCATATACAGATGTTCAGTAACAATGTCTGCATTTAACTGGCTACAAAAGTGGCATCCTCCTTACATCTATAATCCCTCCATTTACCCCACTTTACAATAAACTGATCCTCCTGCAATCTTAATCTATGTGTGATTTTCTCCATTACAAAGATCTCTTCCACAGTGGGCGGTTCCTGTTTATATCATAGTTTTGTGATGGTTTTTTTTGTTGCCGAGAGCAATATTTTTAACAAATATTCATCCTCTTTTTGAATTATGTCGTATGTGAGACAGCCCAGGTAGAGTGTTTTGCATGATCTGGGTAGTCCATATCCTAATATGCTTTTCAAAATAAGGCATACATTTGCCAGTATGTAGCTAATTTCTGACAAGACCAGATTATGTGTGTGTGACCTACATTAGTCTGGCCACAGAGCCTCCAGCATGGTTGTGAACTGGTTATCGTCCTGGCCTTAATCTTTGGGGTTATGAACAATCTAACCATATTTTTCCAGCTAAATTCCCTCCACACACGGGAGCAGGTGGTCATGCACTGTTTTTTACAGATTTGAAACCATTCCTGATAAGTTAGGCTTGTAGCAGCTGTTTTGCATGCATTCATTCGGTCATTCAGCGCTCAGATGGTCGTCTTTGTTTGATCCGTTTAAGTCGCCTGATGATCCCGGTCTTCCCGCTGCAGGAGTCGGCCCTCGCTCACGTGGAGCTCCCCACCACGGTGGAGACGGTGGAAGTCGCCATAAAGAAGCACAAGGAGTTCACCACCACCATGGAGCTGAACCTGCACAGGATCAAAGCTGTGATCGAGGCGGGGGAAAGTCTGATCAGTCAGAGCAACATCTACTCCGAACGCATCAGGGAGCGCATCGACACCCTCGCCAACAGGTACCTGCACACCTGACGTCACGCTGAAAACAGAGCGAGAAGGAGGGGGAAGGCTTTAACCGAGAAGCACAAAACGCTGTCAGAGTCATGTGAATTTATATGAATAATTACTGTGTGAAGATGAGAAGTTTCTATGTTTGGAATAAACAAATAGTCTCGGCTTTAACTGAAGCCGATGATTAGGCTCAAAGATCGAAGCAGCTGTTCTGCAACAACAATATTTAGAATAAAAGCATTTCAGGCTTTCAGAGGCTGCTGTGTTTCGTCCCGAATGGATTCCTGACCGTGAAATCTGAGCGACAGCTGAGGTTTTGGTCTGTTCTTTGTGTAAAAATGGGAAGGGGGGAACATACGGAGAACCACACGCTTTATTGTTCTAGATTAACATAAAAACTGGAAGCTTAAAGGTAGACTACAACCAACGCCATCAATCTAATTTATTTATTGGATTCGTACATCATAAATAAATGTTTTTAGAAGTGGGGTTTTGTTAGGATTTTTGAAAATATTTTTAAATGTTTTGTTTGTTTCTCCTAGTTTAATTAAAAGTAAAGTAATTTTAATGTTTTTGTAGCTTTTTTGTCCTCTTCTTCTGAATGATATTAAAGATAAAACCTGCCATGAAAGGCAGGCAATCGTGTAGCTGCTTGTGTTTGTTTTGTCTGTCTGTCCGCAAAATATGTCGTGAATCATTGAGCAGATTTTAATAAAACTTTCAGAACATAATTATTAGATGTACGTCTACAACATCTACAACAAGATGGCCACCTGAGCAAACCCCAAAATGACTATATCTTGGTTAATTTTAAAGATATCGAGCTCACATTTGTCATGGTAGTAGCTGAGAATCACCCACAACCCAAACTCTGAGCGCTAACATCTTTGTTTAAAACTTTAGCATGCAAGGCAACGGGCAATATGCATTCCTTTAAAGTTTGTTTTTTTTTAAATCATTTTTCTGTTCGTGCATTCTTTTTGATGATATCCAAGAAATAAAAATCAAACTAAAATGAAAGAAATGCATATCGCCCACCAAGGGAACCTTTCTATGTCGTCAACCTTTAGGCTTTTAATGAAACCAGTTTTTATTTGATTTGGTGAATCAAGCGAATGTAGCGACGGTGTCAGAACATCTCAGGAGAGCTGAGGACGACTAAGAAATACAAAATAAACTAAACTGATCACAGGATTAACATTAAATAAAGTTGTCATCATTTTAACACAACAGACACACACGGAGATGGTCTTATTGTGGTAAATTTTAGTTTCTGTAACCTATAATTGGTCTTTTTTTCTCGCTCTTTCAGAGGAAACCAGAACAGACAGCTGGCTCAGCAGTGGCTGGAAAAACTGAACGATCAGTGGGAGCTTCAGAGATTCCTCCAAGACTGTCACGAGGTAGGAAGCTGCTGCATATTATGGGATTGAGGATGTGATGAGGACAATTTAATTAGTCCAAGAAGAGCTCAGTTAAATCCCAGATTGTTTGTTCTTTCTAGGAAGATAATCGGTTGTAGAAGACGAGATGCTGGGTTCACGATAACGAGACGAGATTTTATTAATATTTTAAAGAAAAAAGGTTTTGTCCCAAACTCAGCTGAGTGTTTTTTCTCCTGTCAGATTTCTCTTCAGACCAAACTCCTTTCTGTGTTTTTATTGAATTCATATTTTAATGACAGAGAAGTGTAGCTCACACTGATGATCACATAATTAAACAGCTTCCTCCAACAGTCAGGTTGTGTTTCCACTTCACCTCAAAATTTTGATCAACTCTTTTTATTTCTCGATTTAAGAAGGTTCAAACTTTATTTCCTCAGCCTCAGATTTGACAAATCACCGTATGAACTCGGTCCTCGTCCTTATTTTAAATAATTTTAAATAAATGTGCAACAGTAGACTCTTCCTCTGCTGGTCCTTGTGCTCGACAAACAATTTAAAGTTAAGGAACATCTTCAGTGCTGATTGCACCAGACGAAGTCACGCTGGCTGTAACTCCTGCAACGTTAGAGCTCGTTACACCCCAGATTATATTATAATCTGAAGAACACAATACTCGTTTAACTGCTAGGACCACAGAGGGATCGAAGTAGCAGCATCTACTGTTCAGCAGGAGAACTGCAGTGAGTCTAAAGTTGTTGTCATACTCCATGAGAAGTCACGAAATCGGCTCTCATTCTTGTGACGAAAATGACAGCATTTTGTTCTCATAGCAGCTTCTCGACACCTCGGTTGAACATTTTCTCACAGGGGTTTGCACCAAGTATTGCGTGATTGGTTAGAGGTTTGTGGGCGTGTTTAGTTGCACCAGGTTGTCATTCCGCTTCCAGAAACCGGTTGTTGGTTGTGGTGCGACTGCTCGATTCGAGCTCTCCTACTTTCACACACAAAGCAGTGGTTCCTCCTCCTGCCTTCAACGTCATCATTCTGTAGTCCTGGTATCATCTGAGCGCTCTGCATGTCGCCGCTGCACTTTTTACTCTCCGTTTGCAGAGTCACCGCTTTCTCTCTGCAAAACCTTGCTTAGTTTCAGCAACTTTCTCTCTGTGGTCCTCTTAAATAATTCAGGAGCGCAGTTCCTCATCATTAATTCAAAGGAGGAAGAGTATCTCACTCGCACATGAATGAGTGTCTGTCAGTCATACTGTATGTCTGCTTTTTTTACCTCCAGCTCGTGGCATGAAAAACAGAAAACAAACATGGAGAGTCGTGGGGTGTGTGTGTGTGTGTGTGTGTGTGTGTGGGACACTGCGTCAGTTTGTTGGAACCTGAGCGGTTTGCAGGTTGTGTTGTTTTCTGCAGGCCGAGTTACTCCCTTGTGTTTCCAGCGACTCACTGCTGCTCTCTGTCTTCAGATTTCTTCACATTAACGTTTAAAAACTTAAATATATTTGTTATACAAAAAGCTACACCATGAAGCTAAGTTATAAATACAAAACTGTTCTTAATCTGTTCCAACTGGTTAAATAAAGGTTAAACTGAAGGTTTTGTGTGTCACCAACTCTGAGCACTAACAGATGTTGTGACATCTCACAGTATCACATGAGATCACACATACCTTTATTTTGAAGGCTTGACCAAAACGGCAACAACTCATTTCTCCAGAAAAACTAATATATATATTTGAAACTTCAAAGAAATGGTTTTAAAAAGGCCAAGTTACTGCAAATATATGGCAGGGAAATACTTTCAGCATAACTAGTAATTTGTTATTTATAAAACAAAGTGCTTTTATAAAGTATTGTTTTCTTAAAAATGTGCATCTTTTATGTGTTTTTGTGTTTACAGTTAATGAGAGTTTATTTCATGTTGATTCTAATGAATATGATCTTTAAAAAATGTAAAATTACTTGTCCAGGACAGTTGTAGAGGATTTATTTTTAATAATATTTGAGTTTAAAGTTCTTCAGCTTTTTGTTCAGGACATTAAATCCATAAGATTTTATTAAATAAAAGTCATAATAATGTTCAGTGGAGTTTGTCTTGGTGACCTTTAGTTTGATCTGTTGGAGCTAACCTTAAATAAATCAACATGAAGCTGACTTTTAGACCTTTTTCTCCTCGTTTCAGTTTTTTTTTTGTTCGATTTTTGTCCTCTCAGTTTTTTTTTCTGTCCTACAATCTTATATCAAACATAATTCAGCGTCCTCCCCTTCAGCCGTTTATTCTCATTCATCCTGCCTCACCGTGAACCTTCGTGACCTCGACTTGTGTTGTGTTTGTGCAACCTTTCCGTGTAAGCGAGAACGTGTTTACTCCTGCCTGTTCCTTAAATATCTGCTCGTGACGCCTGGCGATGACTCCGAGAGGGGGGGGGGGACAAAGTGACAGAGCGGAGAGAATGTTGGACCTGATCAGCAGTGAATCTCCGGAGCCGGATAAAACACACCTCTGTCTGGTCCCTCTCTTCCTCCTCACCACTGCAGCAGCCTGGGGCGAGCTGGAGACAGACGAACGCAGGGCTGATGTGAGAGGAGGAGGGGCAGCTGCAGGGTAACTCTGAGCTCAGACGAGGAAGCAGTCGGATGAAGAAAGGAGAAACGTTTTATCTCCTCATGTTCAGCCACTGTTCTGTCACCATTTGAAGCCAGCCTCCACCTTCTCTCAGCATCATTAGCCGTGACCAGTGAGCCTGGAGGCGTTACCTACATCCCCCTGCCCCCCAAAAATCTCAGTCCAAGGAGTTGGCTCCTCCCACCTTTCTCCTCCAACCAGCCCATTCAATCACTCATCCTCCAGCTCGTTGAGGGTGCGAGGAAAAGGAGGGGCTCCTCTGGGCTCTCTGCCATTTTATTGTTTTGGGGAGGACGGTGTTTTTTTTTAATCTTCCTCCTCTCTCTTGACTCTTGTCCTCGCATTCGTCACTGATCCTCCCCCATCCCTCCTTCCTCTCCTGGCTGAGCGTACAGTCAGTCCTTCCTCAGCATCACAGCAAGAAGCTGGAGAGGAGAGCTGAAGCCTGCAGCTCATCTCTTCCCTCCAAAATTTTTTATTCACCGTTTTTCTCTCACCTTTACCTCCTTTTTTTTTATTTTCTCCGTCCTAATTTTCTCTCCACCAGCCTCTGCAGTGAGGAGCATCTTGTTCATGTGTGCTACGGCAGACGAGCAAGGATGCGGACATCAGCGGCTGCCTGCAGCTGCCACAACCCCGCGGGCTTCTCCCGTTAAACGCTGCCGGTAAACGACTCTGATGCTCAGTTAGAGGAAAGCAGGTGGAGCTGGAGATGGCGCATGCAGTGATGCGGGAGGGTGCGGATGTTGACCTGATTATATTTCGGCCGGGCTGTCGGCGCAGGCGTGAGGCTTATTTTCACTGTTTGCTCCACCCAGACAGTCGGTGTGAGCACAATGTGCAGATTGTGCGGTTTGATAGAAAGTGGGTGTGTGTGTGTTTGTGTTGGGGGGGCTCGATGTTTGTTGAGGATAATCCATGATGCACATGTGAATTTCTGCAGCCATGCTTGTTGGTACACGTGTGTCTGCCTACATGTGACGGCTGCGCGTCATTAACCATTAATGTCCGTGTGTTTGACCTTGTATTTCCTCCTGTGTCTATTTGGTTGAAACACTAAACAGGTTTATTTTGTTTTTTTTTAATAAACACATGTTAGCTTACTTTAAACTTACAGACACAGATAAATGTGTTTGTAACATTTTATTAAAGAAAGACAACCCAACAATGATAAATGAAATAACTTAAAACTGACAAAATGGATAAAATAATTAAAAAAAACCTAAAAATCAACCAAGAAAAAATCTGTCACTGTTTTTTAATTTTGGTTCAACTAAGTTATTTTAAAAAACAAACTGATGAAGCTGGTCTTGATCAACAGGATGGTACTTCAACTCAGGAGAACTCTGAGACTTTAGCACCTGTCCACACCTGTCCTCAGGTGTCCTGGTCCACTCCTCCTGAGCTGCTCCAGCTGTCTCAGGTCTGAAGGCTTCCTCCTCCAGATGTTTCAGCTCCTTCCACAGATGTTCAGCAGGATTTAGATCAGGGCTCAGAAGGCCTCTTCAGAACGGTCCAATGTTTGGTTCTGACCCGTTCTTGGTGTTGTGGGTCCTGATCCTGTTGGACCCATGAGCTGAGACTGAGACCGAGCTTTCTGACTCTGAGCAGCACATCTGGCTCCAGGAAGCCTTGATGGTCTTGAGGTTTCATTGGACCCTGAACAGATTCAGGACCAGAACAGAACCGAGCCTCCTCCGTGTCCCCCTGTAGGTTCAGGGTTCTGGTCTTTGGTTCTGGTTTGGGTCTGATGGGAGTTGTTGACAAAAAGCTCCAGTTTTGTCTCATCTGTCTTCAGGACGTCCTCCCTGAAGCTCTGTGGATTCTCAAGATGCATTTTTTATTATCTGTCTCTTCAGTTTGTCACCAGTTGTCCTCTTGTGGACACGTCCAGGCAGGTTGTCTCCAGTCCTGTGGACCTGAACCTTCTGTAGTCTCAGGGACATCCAGCTGCTTGGAGACGGTCTTATAGTCTTCACCTTCAATCATTGTCTTTCTGAGCTCCTGAGACAACTCTGTCCTCAGCTTCCTGTCCTCCATGTTCAGTGTGGTACACACCATGATACCAAACAGCCCTGTGACTACCTGTCCACCTTTAAACAGGCAGCCTGACTGATTCCAGGACTGAAGACACACCTGAGTCTAACATGTCCCTGTGGTCCAGATACCTTTTACCTTCTCTAGGGGTCCCATCCTTTTGGTCAAGGCCATTAGTTTTATTTGTTGTTTTTTGTTTGTTTTTAATTCTTTTTCTTAGTAAGAAAATAATTTTGGTGTTTTCTTTTAATCTTTTTAACACACAAATACTCTTTTTGGAACATCAGCACACATCTGTAAGTTGTTTTCAGTATATATGTTCAACGTTTATGCCTCTCTTTCCTGTTCTCCCCCCTCAGCTGGGAGACTGGGTGTACGAGAAGATGCTGATGGCGAGGGACAGCAGCCGAGACGAGACCCAGAAGCTCCATAAGAAATGGCAGAAGCACCAGGCTTTTATGGCCGAGTTGGCTCAGAATAAGGAATGGCTGGATAAAATTGAAAAGGTGAGTGCCGCTGGTCTTTCAGATAATGCAGTTTTTCTGCCTCGCAGATACATTTCCCTGATGTAGAGCTTTAATGGGTCATTCGGCTTCAGAGTGTGTTCTCTGTCAGCCATTAGCTCTGTGGCAGGAGAGGCGGGTGGAAGTCTGACTTTTAATAACAAAGAGTAGGGAACAGATATCACTGTGTTCATTTAGGGAATGTTTCTCCGGACATTGGCTCACGGATTTTCTAAAGAAAATATTATTTGTTAAGAAAGTGGGTTGAAAAGGAATAATGCTGAGTCAGCATTTGTTTTCCTGTTTACATCTTTGAACTCTAACTACTTTCAGCTCGTTCAGGACATTACAGCTAGGACTTTTATTATTTATAACTGTTTTACTTTTTGAATTATTTAACTTTATTTACAATTTTTTTCTCATAGAAGTTCATTGAAATATGTATTTTGGTTTTGGTACTGTTTGAAATTTATTTTTGGACAAAATTGCTTCATTTTTAGCTTTTTTGCCGCTCTTCTGAGCTCAGCTTTTGGCTACATTTCTGTTGGTATTAGCCTTTAGCTACTGTTTTGCTCATTTTGACTTCTATCTATTGGTTTTGGTAGCTTTAGGTTTTAGCTACTCTTCTGTTCTGGTTTTTGTCTTTTGCTACTATTCTGCTAATTTTGGCTTTTCGTTACCGTACTGATGGTTTCAACTTTTAGCCACTTTTAGCCTTTGTTTTGCTGATTTTGACTTTTAGCTCTTGTTTTACTCGTTTAAATGATGAAATAATAAAGACAGACTGACAGACTCTTCTGTAATCTGTGCTCAGAGTTTAAGTTGGGATTGACTCTCAGCTACTACCGTGCCAGATTTGAGCTCAATATCTATAAAATTGACTGAGTCAATTAGCTGTGGCGGCCATCTTGAATCACGTTGACTCTAAAAGTTATTCACTATAGATGCTGGTTCATAAGAGATTTTTTTGACAGACAAACAAACACAAAAACATTATTGCCCGCCTTTCACCTTTTGGTAGCAGGAGATAAAAACAGTAAAACTAACTTAAATAGAATCTGTCTTAGTGAATCAAAGCAGCTGGAGACAATAAATCTAACAGTTTTTCTTTCAAAGTTGCTGCTGAAAACTCTAATTTAGTCACATCGGGTAAAGTTGAGTTCTCACCTCACGTTTAGAGAACTTGTTGCTCTCGTGTTTTTATTCTCAGCGGTCCCTGTGAGGTTAGCGTGTGTTGAACTGCGTGCATGTTATCTGCGCTGCGGAGCTCGGCGTAATCGTATACGCTGATATAATGTTGCGGGCTTGCAGAACATCAGGAAGTTTCCATCACACATTCGTAGAGGTCATGAGCTGATTTGGAAGAGGAGTTGGGTCACCAAGACAGGAAGAGGAGGAAACTAGAGTTTCTGTAATAATATATTCATGAAGGCTGTAATATAAATCCTGCATGTTTTATCATGATCAGAGGGCAAGTGTTATATAAATTCATTATTTAAATTAAAATAAAAAGTAAGTTTGGCAGCTTGTCCCTTTTACTGCAGCTAAAATCGTTAGATACTGTGATAATCTTGCCTGTGTTTTGCCATGCCATGCCTCTTGCCAATTATCATCATTCTCGTCACCTGTGTCCTCAGCTAATTACCTCCCCTACACCTGGGCTGGGCCCTATATATTCTCCTTCTCTGCTCTTCTCCAGTGCCAGATTATGAAAGCCCAACAGCAAGTAATTCTCCAGCGTTCACGGACTGACTTCTTGTGCCTCGACCCTGCTCTTGCCTTTTGGAT
>NC_051431.1:2086305-2088223 GCF_001649575.2 Kryptolebias marmoratus
CCTACACCTGGGCTGGGCCCTATATATTCTCCTTCTCTGCTCTTCTCCAGTGCCAGATTATGAAAGCCCAACAGCAAGTAATTCTCCAGCGTTCACGGACTGACTTCTTGTGCCTCGACCCTGCTCTTGCCCTTTGGATTTTTCCCCACGCCTTGCCCCTGTCGGATACTTGCTGGTTTTCGGATTTCTGGACATCGACCCCTGCCTGTGACCTGGATTTGGATTTCTCGCCTGCCCCACTGGTACCGTTGCTTGACTCAGGATCTCCCGGCTTCGACCCCCGCCTGTCTGACCAAGAGTTAAGTTCCGCTCCCACGGCCTACCTTTCAGAGACGCTAGTTCTCACATCCGTTCCTGGACTTCGTTCTGCCGCTACCCTGCGAGGATCGTGTCTCGGTTCTTCCCACACCATCATCCAGGTCAGTGTAACCTTCTCAGTCTGTGGTTACTTCCTGGTTTACGTGAGGATAACAAGATCATCTTGTCTCTTCTCAGTGCGGCGATCAGAGGCCCTCCTGCTACGCTTAGCGTTCACCTCGCTGTTCAATAAAGACAAGTTAACTGTCGACTCCTGTGTTTGGGTTGAAATTTCGGGTCCGCTATCCGACTCTTGTCAGATACTGTTTGCACCGAAGCATAAAAAATCCTTTATTTTTACACCCACAAACATTAAGATGCAGTATCACAATAATCCTTAGTCCTTTTTTTGTTTTGATTTTTTGCTGAAAGGAGGTAATTATGCTGACAAGAAAAGAAAAGAAAATTAGCATATGTGTCAACTTTAATCTCACTTTATTCATACGCCACAAAAACCCTAAAATATGTTTTCTTCTGGGTGGATTTTCACGAACATCTTTGGCTGTAGAATTCAGCTTCATTCGAATCTAAATAGAGAAATTTCCTAAATAAATAATAAAGATAAAACAGATAAATTTGATAAAAGGAGCTCAGCAGAATTGTGTCACTAATACAAAGGTAATGACAGATTTTCACTGGTTAAAAAAAAAAAGCAGAATACTGTATTCATTATAAATACCAGCTGATGTTTGATTTTCTTTAAATAATTTGGTCCAAATCTGTTTAATGTAAATTAATGTTTGCATCCTTTGTGAAACAGCCCACTGTGTTCAGGATGTTTGTGTAAACTTCATACCGATTTAATCACAGAGAAGACAACTCTGAAGGTTTGGAACATTTCTTCGTCACCTTTTTTAATTAAAACTCAAAGTTTCAGAGCTTAAATTGGAATATAAGGCTGCTGAGTTGGTAACACGTCCTCCCCAGGTGTGTGTTTGGTTTCACTGGTCCCTTCAGCAGCAGACTGGTCTCAACAGGCCATCTGGCTTTTGGCAGATCGACAGTTTTTATTTTCTGAACTCGTACGTGACCATGTTCACCCCACGAGCCCTCTCCCTGGCTGTTGCCTAGTAACTTGTTTTTTTTAAGGTAAAAGTAGCTTCATTTATTGGCAGTACTGATATTGCCCAGTCCCAGATAGATTGTTTCACTGGTTTATTACGGGTGTCACTTTAACTCCTGAATTCTGTCAGTATTTTTGTTTTTGTTTCTTTCTTTGTGAATTCCGTTAAGTTTCGGCTCCCTGTGCAATCCCTGCAGAACATTAAATCACCAACCAGCTCAACTCTCTCTGTTTTTTACCAAAATCAATAAAAAAGTATAACTTTTAATATCTAAACCAAAAATACTTCCTAGTTTTGTAAGATAATTCCCAACAAACACTGACATTCTCAAAAGGTGCTTTATCTGAGAACTTTGATAGCTTCTAAACTGACATTCATGAGCATTTCTGGATTGTCCCTGGTCTGCAGCTCTCCTCACATGTTTTGCAGACACAAAGTGTTTGTCGATGCGTTTATGTTCCATGATTACACTGCAGGACGTGCAAAACAGCTGCAGC
>NC_051431.1:2088351-2114439 GCF_001649575.2 Kryptolebias marmoratus
ACTTTAGAAACAATAAATATTGGGTTAAAGTTGCAGGAAAGTTGCAGTGTTTTGGGCAAAGTTGCAAAAAGTTGCAATTTCGCGGGGTTTGCTTGATTTTGCGTTAATAGTTGCGATCGCAACATCGGGAAATCCTGGAGGGTCTGCCTGTGCTGTTTGTCTGCACCTGCGCGCTCTTACTTCTGTTAGTGATCAGTCTTCCTCTGCAGACGTATGACCCTGAGTCGGATTCATTTATCTATTTTAAGCCTCGTATTTCTATCTTTTTCTGGTCACCTTTGTTTCTGCACAGTTCTGGCTTTTGGCTTTGACAGACCTTGATGACAAACTGCTGAAGTAATTCACTCTTTTGAATCAGGTCCGTTCGAACAGAAACACGTCTAAAACATGGAGCGCAGTGCGCAGTCCTCAAAGACGGATTCAGTGAATTTGTGAATGTTGAATCGTTTGGTATAGTTTCAGCCTTGAGTCCACATGGACTCACATGGATTCTGGTCCTCAGGGGTCTTTATCCTGCATGTTTTAGTTCCCCTGCTCCAATACGTCTGATACATCAGGTGTGCTGACACAGAGAAACATCTAAAACATTCAGGATGGTGGCCCTAGAGGACCAGGACTGGACATTACTTCCCTAAATGGTAACTTTTGAAATCAGTTTCCAGAGTTTAAACAAACAGAAATGCACCACCATTGAGATCCTAAACACAACGTTTTGATAATGATGACATCATAGACCCACCTTTAATCTAATCTACGACCCCAGTAAAGACACATTATGTTTTTTGGAAAGACCGTATTTTCATGTGGAAAAGACCTAATTTCTTGGCTAAATTTAGCCCTTTTTTTCAAGGCTAACTTCCACATATAAATTTCTTCTGTGCCTTGAAAGACATCAGAAACTCCAGCTGTGAGTGTATTCTGCTATCACTGCTTCCTGTTGGATGAAAGACATTTCCACGAGGTCAGTATTGGGTATGAATGTCAGTTTTATCAGTTTGGAGATGCTTTAACGAGCAGCTGTGGAGGAAGACATCGTTTGTGAACGAAGCAGAGGCGGTGACAGAGGACACCTGTTCTGATCATCACGATTCACCTTGTCGAACGCGGCGGCATGTCGTGATGACAAGCTGGAGCAGCGTGTCTCCTGGTTCCTGTGCTTGTAACGGTTGCCTGGCAACAGCTGCCCAATCAGCTCTCCCTCCTCCTCCTCCTCGTGCAGCTCATGTGTGAAGGTCATTCCTCCATCCCCTCCTGACGCTTCTTCCTGTTTCCCCTCTCACTTTTTCATCCGTTCTCAATACTTTCATTTCTGCTTATCCGGCTGTTTTCCATCCTCTTCTTCTGGAATAATCTGCCGTCATCTTGGATTTTCCACGAACCTTAATACAATTTAGAGGAACTTTAGGAGCAGGAACACAATCATTTAACAGACATTTAACCATTAATTCACTTTATTGATTGGTCAGCTGATATGGAAACATCCGTCCATTTTCTTTACCCGCCTCTCGACCCCTTTTCTCTAAATTCATAAATCTGTTTAGGTTGTGTTTTAATAACCAACCTGCATGAAGGCTCGTCTCTGTTCAGCTGAAATTTTTACTCATTTAGCTTCCAGCTGCTACTTAAAAAAAATTGATACATTTTAAGGATGAATTGTACAAAAAAAGCGGCACAATTTTGTTTTTGTTTTTTTCTCCAAAGTCCTAATATTTTCTTTTCTTTAACAGAAACATGTTAATAAAAACAGTTGTTTTTATATTTCCTGCAATATCAAACCGATCCTTAAATTAACTTTTTTGAAGCCTATCAGAATCTAATCAGGTTTTGTCTCGGCTAAAACATTTATAGCTGTTTTGATTAAACAATTAAGAAAATGTTTAATTCTATAAAACACATTGAAGAAGGTCCATATACAGATATTTAATTTTATTTCTTATTAAAACACCTCTATGGGATGATTACTATAATAGTTATTATAAAATAGTCTGCTCATTTAAATGGATGTAGGTTTAGTTAAATAAATGTTGGTGGATAGTAATGTGCTTTATATTTTCTTTAGACTTTCTTAATAATCTTTAAAAGTTAAATAGTTCTTCAGGCTTTTCTGAAAGTCTGAATTTAAAGCCACTTAACTCTGACCTAGGAGTTATTTAAGACACCTAACTCAAGGGATGAACCACACCACAAAAAAAAACTTAGCAAAGAAAACATTTGAATTTTTCCTTTAGGTGCTTTGTAACTTGAAGCCTGTCACAAAGATAGTTTATTTGTATCTCAGAGGCATAGAATAATACCTTTTGTAACAAATAAACAATGGTAAACATAAATTCAAACAACAATAACACTGGAAGCTTTAGCTCAGTTTATTCTTGGGCTAATTGAAGGCACATGTAAGAAACTGAAATGCAATGCACTTTAGGATGAAGAGGATTTATTTACATATCTGCAGATAAACGAATCATGTGATCACTGTCTGTTATTTTGTTTTATTTGTGAAATTTGGGGGTCAGGCTTATTCCAAATGAGTGATGTCGAGAAAAAAACAAATCCAGTGTGCAGTCCTGTGTCCAGTTTACCTAAAACTTGCTCAGTTTTTGTCACAGTTTCTTTTCAAAGACGATCAGACGAGTATTGATCCAGACATAACCACTGCATTGTGCTGCATTTTGCAAGATGGCTCCTCGACAATCTTAGAGCTGTGGTTTGTGTTAAACAGATCCAGTTTCTTTGGGGGAAACGTTGTGCTCATGTTTATTCCAGCCTGTTAAAGATCTCTGCTGTTGCACAGATTTGTGACGAGTTTCTGCTGAAACTGGAGCAAAGACTCGATGAGCAGAGAGTGGCGTAAAGTAAGCAAAGAGCCTTGCAGTACTGAGCTGTAGGTGTTGATCCGATAAGCTGACGTCCGCATTGTTCTGAATATGTAACGCAGTGTTTAATCAATAAGGGCTGTTCTGAACCTCCGCTTCGAACCGGATCAACACCAGAACTAAGAGCATCTTTACTATGAACTAGAGAAATGACATTTTCTGTGAAAGTAAAATAAAATAAAACTCGCTGAAGAAGCTAAAAGAAACAGAATGCTAGGTGAAATCTAAAAGTAGCAAAATATTAGGTAAAAGCAGTAAAAAATCAGCTAAAAGTAGAAGAACGCTGGTGAAAAGCAGGAAACAGTAGCATGATGCTGATGTTGTTATTTAGTTTGTTAAAGTCTTAGTTAGAGTCTAAAAGCTTTTGAGTTTGGATCTTTGCTATAAAAAGGTTTATAAATTTATTACGTAGAGTTTTGGTTAAATACCACTTACACTTTAATTGTTTATTTTATGATTAAACAGCATTTTGTCAGATGTTTTATTTGTAAATCCTCATCTAATGTAATTAATCCCGTTAATGTTACCTTCAGTTTGTTCTCCTTTTGTTTAAAACTGAAAAGACTAAACAATAAACCACTTTTACCAATTCCATCTGGTTTAATGTTGATTCCTCTGGGAAAACAAAAGTTAGCATTACAATAGCTAAAAGCTAAAAGTAGTATAAAAGGATAAAAATAGAGCAAATATACTAAAGAAGAGTTTAAAGACAATAATGTCTTTAAAGAGTAAATAAGTGTAAATAGATATAAAAAATCCTACATCCAAAAGTCATACCACTAATCTCCTGAATGAGCTGTTCTAAAATATGAATGGCAAAAATATCATTATTATTTAATATTTGTTTAGCTAGAAATGTACATTTTCAGAAATGGTTGTAAACTTCAGTCACTTTGATGCAGCGTGGTAAAGATGGAGTCCAATGAGGAGCTTTTAAAGGTTTTTACAGAGAACAAATCGTGTAAATCTGCAGTTTTAAGCCTCAACCTGGTGGGTTTTATGGTTCTGGTTCTTATCCCTTCCTGCTTGATAATTATTTGACCTCGTTAACATTAAGAAGGACAAGTTTAACGTCTGCTGCTGGTTTTTCTTCCAATAACTGTTTATGGTTACGTCTGCTTTCTGTCTTTGACTCAAGCTGAAAAGAAAGATGAACGATTACAGCAGTTTGGTTAAAAACCGTTGAGCTGTTTGAGTAAATGTTTGTGCAATATGCCTGATTTTTCTTTTATTCCAAATAATAATTAAAAATCCACAGGGCTGTCAGCTTAGTTGCTCTTTTTTGATCACAGGAGGAGTCAGAGGTTTTTTTTACTTGGACCTGATTCAGTGGGTTTTATTGTTTACATCCCTGTAAATAAAAACAAAGGTTGAATTGGTGTGTTGGTGTTTTTGCTGCTGTCTTCTTGGCTCTTGTGCTGAATATGTGCTGAATGTTTAGCTGTTTTTTTAAGTTGCACTAACACGACATTAGTTGTGATTTGGAACTATTGAAAGAAAATTAATTGAATATTTTAATATATAAAAAGCTGAACAGTAGTTAGTTTACATATCAATACTGAACTGCTTCTGTTCAGTTACTCAGTATTTTACCCATTTATATTGTGTTATATATATTTTACAGCTCATATTGGTAATAAAAGAGATAAAAAGGCTTTTATTTTTAGTGTATAGAAACATATAAACAGTAAGGTCAGTTTTTGGAGTTTCTGATTTATTTTCATTTCTGACACATTTCATAATTTTTCTGTCGTTCAGATATTTTCACAGAACAGGATGAAATGAACGCTGTCATATTTTTTTCTGCTGTTTTTCAGTTCTGAGCTTTGTGTTTCTGTAAGTCAGGGGAGTGAGCATTAAACCAAAGTTAGAGACGTAGTTTTGCTGCTTCCTCATCAAAGATGAGAAGAGGAGGCCGTAGGCACTCTCTGGAAAAATAAATGTAAATGAAGTTATCTATATATTTTTAGCTCTGTCAGTAGTCTTCAGGCTGTAAGCAGCTTTATTGCATTTAAAATTTAAATTTCTGTCTTGCATAAACTCCACATATAAAGAAAACTTTTGGTTTCTGCATTAAAACTGAAGACTCTTTGTTTATGTTCTCAGCTGATCGCGTTTCAGGACTCATCGGAGGGACAAACCACAAACAACCTGAATTTTAAAGCTAAAAACAAAACGCCAGCCCCCGAGCCACATCGGCGAGCTGAGTTGTTGTTGTTGTTGTTGTTTGGGCGAAGGGACAGCTTTTTTTTGGAGTAAATATTGACAGAGTAGATGCTGTGGCCCGAGTGTGAAACACACACCGCCCATCAGAACCGGGACGACCCATCTGTCCATCTGTCGGCACCGGCAGGACTCCTCGTTCTGTTTGTCCTGTTTTACTCTCGCTTCTGGTTTACATGCATGTGCTTCTTGTGTTAAATCGTCGAACTACTTTTTCTTACTTTGTGCTGCTTTAGCCGCTCATATGTCAAGAAGTTCGGCTCATTCAGGAGACGGGTGTGAAGACTTTTGGTTTTTGTAACTTTTATACTTTAACTTTTTTGAAAAACACATATTTTCCCCATAGAAACACATTCAACTTCCTGCTGTTTTTATCTTATAACGCACCGTTTAGTTTGTAGCTCTTCTTCAGTTATACTTTTATATATTGGCCTTTTTGCACTTTTACCCTTTTAGCTATTCTTTGCTACTTTGAGCATTTAGTTGGCGTTTTGCTGTTTTTAGCTTTTAGCTAACTTTTTGCTGCTTTTAGCTTTTAAACAGCCTTTTGAAACTTTTAGGCTTTAGCTGGTTATTTGCTACTTTTAATTACCATTCTGCTGCTTTTACCTTCTAGCTTACCTTTAGATATTTTTATTTGTCCTTTTGCTATTTTTAACTCCTATCCATATTTTTATACTTTTATTTAGCCTCTTAATGCTTTTAGGATTATAGCTAGTCTTCATTTAGCTTTTTGTTACTTTCAGCTAGCCTGTTTCTACTTTTAGCTTCTAGCTATCCTTGTAGCAAGCATTTAGGTCAGGGGTGTCCAGTCCTGGTCCTCAGAGCCACCATCCTGCAGGTTTTCCTTGTTTCCCTGCTCCAACACACCTGATTCAGAGGTTAAATCACCTCTTCATGTTCTGCAGAAGCCTGTTAATCCCCCATTGATTCAGATCAGGTGTGTTGGAGCAGAGAAACAAGGAAAACCTGCAGGATGGTGGCCCTGAGGACCAGGGTTGGACACCCCTGATTTAGGTACTTCTAGCAAACATTGTGCTCCTTTTAGCTCCTGTTCTGCTTATTTAGATTCAACAATTCAGTTTCTTCAGGAGCCATTCGGCGCTCAGCGTCCACACCAGCTGATTAATGGGACGGTGTGATGGATTCTCCCGTGTTCTGGAGAACAGAAACCAGGACAGGGGTTCTCCTGGGCAGATGCTGTTTGTTTGAGCAGAGGAAGATGACGTCCTGAGGGGGGAGAAGCAGCTCGAGCCCACGCAGCCTCCCACTCGCCGCCGAGGACGGCAGCTGACGTAACCCACTTACGCTGGAAATGACAGTCATGTAGTGCGGGCCGCTTGTAGCTCCGCTCTCTTTTTATTTCACAGATATTCACGCTCTGTAAACAGAGATTTCATCACCGACACTCACTTCTTTCGGACAGGAAGTGCTCTTATCGCATTAGTGCCGTCCAGTTTCCTGTTTGAGGGCAGCGCTCTGTGTCGGTAGATTTTCTGATAAGTGAGTCAGGCTGGATGTTGTCCTCTGTGGATGATGACTCGGTCCTCATAGATGCTTTGTGATGCTGGTGAAGGGACCGAGCAGAGTCTGAAATTACCTCCTGCCAAGCACCAAATGTTGGAAAACGGTCAGAACATTAAATCACCAACAAGCTCAACTCTGTTTATATCTCTTTTCAAACACAAAGTAAGCAAAACAGATAAGACTAGAGAAATGATTGTTTTCTGTGGAAATGCAGTGGGAATGCTGAAGGACTAAAATGAAAAGCTAAAATCAGCAGAACTGGAGCTAAAAGCACAGCTAAAATGCTTAAATTAGCGAAACCAGTGCCTAAAGCTAAAATGATTAAAAGAAGACAAAAAATAGAAAAAGATTTCAAAGAACTATGAGATCTCAGTGAATGTTTTTTTTTTAATAAATATAAATGGTTACAATAGCATGAAGGATATGGAAGTAGTTTAATTGCTAAAATGTAGGAAAGAAACTATAAACAGTAAAAACAATAGTGAGAATGCTGACTCAGCGTTCATTCAACGAGACTAAATTAAGTTAAATTAAAGGAAGTGTGATCTTTATTTGCAGTATTCCAGATGTTTGTATCTTTTCTCCATCGCACATTTAAACTCGCAGACTTGACCCGAAGGAGTCAGATGGGAGAAGGATTCGTGAGTCGGGGGCGACAGAATAAAACATAAAGTGAAGAGAAAAGATGGCGGCCCCATGTGTTTGTTCAGAAAGGGATGATGAACAAAAGAGGGTAAAAATGGGAAAAAGGAAGATAAGGGGGGAAGGGGAGTGTGGGGTAATTTATGAGTCTCTTTAAGTCGATGTGGTTTAATCTCGTTACACACGCAGACGTGCACACACAGACGTGCACGCCCCTCCGTGTCGTCTGCCAGCCTCGGTTTATGGGATTTTTTTCCTGTTGACCTCATCTGATCACAATATTTTTCAGTAACTAGTTTAATCTCAGAGGTAGCCTCTTTCAAAACCCCAAATATTTTAATTTGCAATCCATAAAATTATGAAAATCTACTTTTAGGATTTGAACGTAACTGTATTTTTGTGCCAAAATAACTCACCCAGTTAATTAAATATTGAATATAAAAATACCAGAGAAATCCCAGTAGTTTTATATTTCATTGCCTAAATTTCTCTTTATCTAGTTTTTTTTTTTTTCAGAGTGATAAAAATACTTTTTGTTGCTTGTAAACATGCTGTATTGTCGTCCTGTCATGACCTTTAACCTAAGCTTGTTGTTTCTCTGAGCACTGCATGGTCTGACCTTGGGGTGAATTTGCTGTGATGTCCACTCCTGGGAAGAATAATCCTTCTATCTGTAGAATGATGGGCTCCTAAACAGATTAAATCCTTCACATTTTATAAAACTTGGATTATTTTTATTTAATTTTAAGACTTGTTTGCGTCGTTTGAACCCTTTCTTTTTGCAGTAATCCTTATTTCTGTTCAGGATCTGAAGTCTCTCCGTCTTGTTGAGGTCTTTGCTCCTGTGCTCCCATCGCAGGAGGGTCAGCAGCTGATCAAGGAGAAGCCAGAACTGAGCCCGGTGGTCCAGAAGAAGCTGGAGGAGATCAGGGAGTGCTGGCAGGACCTGGAGAGCACCACTCAGGCCAAAGCCCGCCAGCTTTTCGAGGCCAACAAGGCGGACCTGCTGGTTCAGAGTTATGAAAGCCTGGACCAGAGACTGGGCCAGCTGGAGGGTCAGCTGGTCTACGTGGACCAGGGACAGGACCTCACCACTGTCAACAAACAGCTGAAGAAACTACAAGTACGTAGAGTTTCCAGTGTTGACCCAGAAAGACGCTGGTTAGATATTCTCTTTATCTTAAGCTTTAAACATTATGTGATCTCTCATCCAGGGCTCATAAGTAGGTTAGATATTTTTAATTTATTAGCAATATTTAGTTTTAAGTGTACTGGTACTGTACTGTACTTTTTTTTTGTTATTTTAGGCCTTTTTGTGAGCAGCTATAAAGATGTTCTTTACAACATATTTCGAGTTCTTCTATCTTTTATGTTTTGACACTTTTAGTTTATGTTCAGCTCAGTTTTTATCCTATTTGGAGGCTGTTTTGCATGAGAAACTGAGAAACTTCTGTTAGTTTTCCTCTACATTTTGTTGTCTTCGTTATATTAATACAGAAACGAAAAAACATTGCGTGTAAAAAAATGACTAAAACCAGGATTTTTCTTGATGTTTTCTGTTTAGCTTTTCAGCTCATGTCAGCCTCTCATATGTTCATGCGTTCATTTCCGATTTGTGTTCATTATTTCAGTTGAATTCATCAACATTCATGCAAACCCAGGAAGCTTTTATTGCAGTTTCATCCCAACATCAGTTTACTAACGTTAAGAAGACAATGAGTGGGATTTTTGCTATGATCTTGTAGTTTTGTTTAGATTTTTTTTAAAGAATAATTTCTAATAGAATCACACCTTTGGGGACATGAATTATCTGATCAAATATATTTTTATCTCAGTCAGTTTGTGTTTTATTGCATTCAGTTTGAAGGTTTTAGACAAGAACTACTGTATCGCTTTGGAACTGTGGACTTTTAACCAGGAAAAAACTGAATTTTTTAACTATTTCATTTGTTTTAAAACTTAGGAGGAGCTCAGATTTCAGTTGATGCGGTTAGTTTTACAAATTCAGCTGAGATCAGAATATTTCTCTGCTTGTTCTACTTTTATTTATTTATTTCCTTTTCTTTCTAACTCATCTGTTGTACGAACAGAGGACCCATGGAGACATAAAGACTCTGTTATTGTCTGTAAGTGATAGAAATCTCTCCTGTGAGAGTTTTCCCTCATGCAATGGTTTCCATCCAGTATTTTCAGTTGGTTTTTTTTGCAAGAAAGAAATAAATATCTTTTTATGCATGAAAACATGCAGGTGGTTTCTTATTTTAACATGCCAAATAAAAATAAAGGCCAAGGACGTGTCATAGTTAAATCAGACAGCTCTTACTTTTTATCTTCTTTGTTTTATTTATCTCTAAACAGGCTACTTATTTTACCCTTTTTATACAAATATGGACTCAAATAAGTCTGCATAATATAATTTTATTTTGTAGAAATATATAAAGTGGGTTTTTTTTTGTCTTAATACTTAAAAACAATACATAGTTGTGCATTTTACTTTATTGAAACGTTTCAGACCTCTGCTTTAACGACTTCGACTAAAAGTCTGAAAGTCACGCTTGAGTTAAAGTTAAAGGAAACTTAAACGTGTTTTTTAAGATCTTTATTATAAAAATGTGCCTGTTGGTGGAGGCGACAGCAAAGCAGCTGCACGGTCATCAGGTTTAATGGTTCCTGGTGGACAGATTTTTCTGCGGTGAATCATCCGCTCTCTTGTGGTGCATCGAAGAGGTGAAGAGGTTCTTGTTTGTTCTTTTTGATGCTTTGAAAAATTCAGATGTTGGGATGAAACTCCTCAGCTGTGTTGGACCCGGGCTTCACTCGTTCTTCATCACTTCATCAGACATCTCTCACTCTCCTCCTCCCCCCCACAGCATGCAGCTTACAGCTTCCTTTAACAAGCCGCCATTAGCTCTGCTTTACCACACCTGCCTACCCAGCATCCATCCTGGCGTGGGGTACAGTAGCCTTCACTACACTTCATGCTGTTCTCCTGCTGGTTTGAGTTGTTTACATCATATTTTTTTGTTTTTAGTGTTTTATTATTAAAACATATTTATTTCAGCTCTTACTTTCCTTTCACTGGTATCGTTTTGTTTTACTGAAATGTTTCATTACAGAAAAAATGTGTTAGACACAAAATTTGATCACTTATTGATGGTGAGTTAAAAAGTTGGTTATTTTTGCTATAAAGTAAAAGAGAAATTATGGGTATTTTAAGTTAGAAATAAAAAAAAAAATCACCTTAGAAAGTTCACAAACTCGTCACTTTTACATTTCTGTTTTGCTAATTTCACCATTCCACTTTTATCCTCTCTCCCCTGGACGTATTTTCTTCTCTTTTGTCTCAATAACGTCCCCTCTTCGTCCCCGTTAGACCATGGAAACCCAGATGGAGGAGTGGTATAAGGAGGTGGGGCAGCTCCAGGTGCAGGCGGGCTCCATCCCGCAGCAGACGCAGGTGAAGGAGACGGTCGCCGAGCGGCAGGTTGCCGTGGAGACCAGGATGGCCCGTCTGATCGAGCCGCTAAAAGAGAGGCGGCGCATTCTTCTGGCGTCTAAGGAAGTTCATCAAGTCGGGCGGGACCTAGAGGACGAGATTGTGAGTCGGAGACACAAACAGTCTGTAGGCTCCATGGGTTACATGTTGACGATATGTTTTCAGTGTGTAACATTCATGGCAGTCAACTGACATTAATGCAAGATAGTTATTAGGCTGAAACATGTGAATACTAATTATTTATTCTCTTATAATAAATCATTTATATCTAAAGATGCCACTGGTGGATATCCTAACAAAACACTAACTCCAGCAATAAAAAAACGTTTTTTCCGTTTTTGCTACCCCTGTACTTCAGGTGGTTTCAGTCTGCTAACCCTGAATGCATCTCTACGTCATACAAAGTGAACTTCAAGCTGCTCTGTCTTTTGAGAGTTTTGCTAAATTTACAAAGTCCTAAAATGACTGCAGGCTCACCGAATTTCCAAATGAAAAAACTGAGTCTTTATGGTCACCAACAGAATTTTCCTTGCCAGACTCTGCTTGAGTCGGCCTTTAAAGCAAGAAATACACAGATTAATAATAATATTAATAGTGTTGAATACATGCACACTCACGTGTTCACCTCTGTGTGGTTCTAGCTATGGGTTCAGGAGCGTCTCCCGCTGGCCATGTCTCAGGAGCATGGGTCAACGCTGCAGGCCGTCCAGCAGCTCATGAAGAAGAACCAGGTGAGAAGATCAGAACAGGTTATCGCTGCAGACCAACAAACACCTGTGATCTGGCCTCAGTGATGCCTTTTCCTCAAACTCAGACTCTTCAGAGGGAGCTGGAGGGCCACAGGAGCAGAATGGAAGACGTCCTGGAGAGGGCCGGGATCATCGCCTCCATACGCAGCCCGGAGGCCGACTGCGTCAGGGCCGGCCACGACCAGCTGGCTCAGCTGTGGGAGCTGCTGTGGGCCGAGACGGAGCGGAGGCAGCTGGTTCTGGACGCCATGTACCAGGCCCAGCAGTACTACTTCGACACGGCCGAGGTTGAGGCCTGGCTGAGCGAGCAGGAGCTGCACATGATGAATGAGGAGAAGGGGAAGGTGATTTCGTTTGGCTGAAATTAAGAAAGGGTTAAAAAGGTGCATCATTAGAAACGTCTCCTGTATGCACTGATCTGCTCTCCCGTAGGATGAACCGAGCACGCTGCAGCTGCTGAAGAAACATCTGCTCCTGGAGCAGACCATCGAGGACTACGCCGAGACCGTGGGCCTGCTGTCGCTGCAGTGTCGGCAGCTGCTGGAGATGGGCCATCCGGACAGGTGAGCGCGGACAAACACAGGTCTAATGCAAAGTTAGGGGTAAAAACATGATGAAATTACAGAATAAATCTGTAAAATTTAAACCACTCATGAATCAAATCATTCAGTTCGAACGGGAATGAGCTGCTGGGACTTTTATATTTTTAATATATTAAAATTCCATCATATTAAAGTTCAATTCCATCAAAATAATGATCTTTAAAATCTGTTTCAGGGAACTTACTCTTTCTGTCTTCTTATGCTCCAATTTGCTTTTAGCAATGTTGCTAATTGTTTGGATATATTTAGCTTTTAGCTATGGTTTTGCTCATTTTAGTTTAGTTTTAGTGTAGTTAATTTAGTTTTTAGCTACTGTTTTGCTGGTTTTAGATTGTAGCTACTGCTTTACTAATTTTAGCTCTTCACTGCTGTTTTGTTCTTAACTTTTAGCTACTGTTCTGCTTATTTTAGCTTTTAGCTACTGTTCTTCTTATTTTAGCTTTTAGCTTCTGTTCTTCTTATTTTAGCTTTTAGCTACTGTTCTGCTCAGTTTAGCTGGTCTTCTGATCGTTTGAGTTTTTGTTTTGCTTGTTTTAACTTTCTCGTGTCAACTTGAACGTCTGATAAATAAAACTGTTGTTGTCCGATGTCGATGTCAGTTCATGTTGCTGGTCAAAGTTTGACTCTTCTTTTTTTTTCTAATAAAGCAAAATCAGTTTTTATCATGAAGAATAATGAGATAAATACAGTTCTAGAAAAATGTCTCTTTGTACTTTTAAAAGCATAAGAATGCAGGCAGAATACTTCTTTATAAAATGTTTAAATCAATCTTTTATGACTTTTTACGAATTTTAATCTGCCGGCTTTTTGTTTTCTGCTCCACAGCGAACAGATCAGCAAGCGTCAGTCGCAGATTGACCGCCTGTACGTGTCTCTGAAGGACCTGGTGGAGGAGAGGAAGAGTCGCCTGGAGCAGCAGTACTGGCTCTATCAGCTGAACAGGGAGGTGGACGAGCTGGAGCAGTGGATCGCTCAGAGGGAAGTGGTCGCCAGCTCGCCCGAACTGGGCCAAGACTTCGAGCATGTCACTGTGAGTCCGCTGAGGATGGAGGACAGATTTCTTTAAATGACAACCTCGGCTTGTTTGGAGCTTCCTTTGTGACATCATTCAAGCCACGACAGAATCAGTTTCTGAGATCATTCAAACTTATTTATGAGCTTCATACTGTAAATTACTGAGCAACTTCCTGCAGATATAAAGACTCTCATTTTCTGAATATCCAATCCACAACTTATTTCTGTTTGCTCTGAAACCCTGAACTCTTCCTCTCACTTAATTCTTCTAAATTTGATCAAATCTAATCAGAGAAAATGCTTAAGTTATGAAGGATTTGTTGCTAATGTGATCATTGGAGCAACAGAGAGGGAAAAGGAGCTTTGAATGGTAGAATTTTGCCTTGTTATTTCTTATTTTTAGTAATATTATTATTGTTTTTAATTTACACTGTAATCTTTTCAAAACTTGGTAGGTAAAAAGACCATTTCCAGCTTTGAATGTTCAACTTTAAAGAAAAGATGGGAGTAAATTATTCTGCAGCTTGGCGTGATTTGATTAAGTACTATATAGTGATGAAAACAAATAAATTGATAAAATGAGAAGAAGATAATGCCCACAGGACATTAATAGGTGTGCTTTAATGTTTTTTGCACATTTAGTCGTTTTATTGTGATAAATAAAACACGTTTTTTTCGTCAGGTCCTGCAGGAGAAGTTTACAGAGTTTGCGTCGGAGACAGGAAGTGTCGGGCAGGAACGTGTGACGGCCGTCAACCAGATGGTGGATGAGCTGATAGACTATGGCCACTCCGAGGCGGCGACCATAGCTGAATGGAAGGACGGCGTGAACGAGGCCTGGGCCGACCTGCTGGAGCTCATGGAGACCCGAGCTCAGATGCTTGCAGCGTCTCACCAGCTGCACAAGTTCTTCTCTGACTGCAAAGAGGTGAAACTCAAACCTCAGGCTGGTCAGTTTCTGCTCTTCTTACAGATGAACCTAACACTGGATGCACTCCCGTTTCTTCACTTACAGGTTTTGGCTCAGATTGAGGACAAACATCGACGCCTACCAGAAGTCCGGGCTCGGCAGGGCAGCACCTCCAACACCAGCACCCTGCAGAGACTCCTTCACAGCTTCGAGCAGGACATCCAGCTGCTTGTCACACAGGTGGAGCAACACAAACACAAACACGAACAAACCACCTACAAAGCAGTCGCCGATTTGGTCTTTCTGTTTATTTTTCCTTAAAACTTATCGTTCTTGAACAAAGGCAGACAATAACATGTGTGTTTGTGAGCCCGTCTGTTAACAAAATATCTCCTGAACCACTGGATGGATGCAGAAAGTAATCACTGGATGCACATCTGGAGTCAAGCCGACTGTCAAAAGCACAAAAAATGGCTACATCTTAGTCTATTTTACAGATTTCTTTGCTAAAATTCAGTGTGGTTGTAACTGAGAGTCATTCACAACAAATACTTAGATTCTAACATCAAGCATCATTTAATTTTCAACGTTTGACCAAAACGGCTTTAATCCATCATTTCTTAGTCTAAAACTCTGGCTTGAATGTTGGCGGATGATAAACATTCCTTTAAGGATTTCTTGGTGTTTGATATATCGTTTATTCACTCATAAAAGTGCAAAACGTTTTAATAACCACATGCACACGAGGCAGTGGTGATAGGTTAATTTTCTAATCTACCAAAGTCGTCTGAATAGTCTTCCTTGGATAGTTAAATGTTAGTTAGAACTCCCTCTTTACTCTTGTATTGCTTCATCAAACCTGCTTCGTGCACCTGGAGTGCAGAAGAAGCGGTGCATTTTACTGAAAACGATGCAGAACCACAGCTGCTCTGACTGAACGCTGCAGAAACAAGAAACAAAACATGCTGCTGTTTTTCCTGAAGTCTGCTTTCCTGCTCCGTCAGGTGCGTCAGCTGCAGGAGAGCGCGGCCCAGCTGAGGACGGTGTACGCCGGCGAGAAGGCCGAGGCCATCGCGTGTCGGGAACACGAGGTGATGCAGTACTGGAAGGAACTGCTGACTTCCTGCGAAGAGTGTCGACTCCAGATCACCACCGAGACGGACAAGCTGAGGTTCTTCAGCATGGTCCGAGATCAGATCATGTGGATGGACTCGATCATCTGTCAGATCGGCACAGGAGAAAAACCCAGGTATTGCAGAACTGAGCTGGAAGCTCAGCAGATGTAGGCGTTTGTCTGTGACGCTCTGCGTTTCTGTGATTCCTGCAGGGACGTGTCCTCAGTCGAGGTGCTGATGAACTATCACCAGAGCCTAAAGAGCGAAGTGGATGCTCGCAGCCAGAGCACTCTGGAGTGTGTCGAGATGGGAAAAACACTGCTGGCTGCTAGAAACCCTGCAGCTGAAGAGGTGAGATGAGGACTTTATGACAAGAAAGATATTCTCAACATGCCTGATAAATGTTTGAAAATTAAACATTTGCATCAACAAACTCAAATTTGGCCTTTTCCAACTAACTGTAGGATTTTAGCTGAGAGAGGATCAGCCATGCTTTTAGGATGAAATCCACAGGTTTGTTTAAAAAGACTGTACAGAAATAAATAGATTAGTGTTTTAAACGTGACTTTTCAAAAGTAATTCTAACTTTTGGCTCATATATTAGAAACAATATTTCAGTTCCACTGAGATTGAGGCTTACTGACATCGGCTAAGAATTAAAATTAGTTGCAAAATAAAATGTTTCAGACACTGACATTTCAAGCATCATGTCAGTTTAACAGGATGTCTTCAGTTTTTGAGGACAGAAAAGTCCTTTTTTGAAGTATTTTTTTACGTTTCATGGCATGTCACTTTTTGCATCAGAGACTAGACAAGAAAACTTTTTAATCCTGGAGTTTTCATCTGCTGCTGGTTTCAGATCAAGGAGAAACTGGAAAAGGTGATTGCTAAGCAACGAGAGCTGTCTGAGAAATGGGACAAGCACTGGGAAGTCCTGCAGCACTGTGAGCACACATCCCTGAAATCTGTCTTCTTTAAAGGCAGGGGTGTCCAGTCCTGGTCCTCAGGGCCACCATCCTGCATGTTTTCCTTGTTTCTCTGCTCCAGCACACCTGATTCAGAGGTTAAATCACCTCTTCATGTTCTGCAGAAGCCTGTTAATCACCCATTGATTCAGATCAGGTGTGTTGGAGCAGAGGAACAAGGAGAACCTGCAGGACGGTGGCTCTGAGGACCAGGATTAAAGGACTGTTTAAAGGGTGGGAATGGAGAACGTCACCGTATTTCCTCGTGACTTTGTATCTGTTTCCCGTTGTCTGCCCTCAGTGTTGGAAGTTCATCAGTTTGCCCAGGAGGCGATGGTGGCGGAGGCCTGGCTGACCGCTCAGGAGCCGCTGATCAGCAGCAAAGAGCTGGGAGGGAGTGTCGATGAGGTGGAGCAACTCATTCGTCGCCATGAAGCCTTCCGCAAAGCTGCCGCCACCTGGGAGGAGCGATTCAGCTCCTTACGACGGCTCACCACGGTAACTTATCCCTTTTAAGAGTCAATAAAATACAACCCTACTTCTTTTTTATTTACAGTGGAACACAGTAAGCATTTCAAATGTTCAAACTGTGCCATGTTTGGGAGAAAAAACAGGTCATTTTAAATTTTGTGGCAGCAACACATCTCAAAGAAGTTGTGAAGCATCTCCTCTTCTTTTAACAACACTGTAAATGTCAAGGAACTGAGGAGACGGTTTAACATCGTCTTGCTGAAATATGCAAGGCCTTCCCTAAAAAGAGACTTTGTCTGGGTGGGACCATATGTTGCTCTAAAACCTGGATTTATGCATTGATGGTGTTTTTCCAGATGTGTAAGCTGCTTGTGCTGCTTGCTTTCGCAGGTGGAAAAGCTGAGAGCAGAGCAGAGTAAGCTACCCCCAACCCCTCTCCTGGGTCGTAAAGTCTTCCTAGAGCCCCAAGATGCATCAGCCAGTCCAACAAACCTCCCCCGCCTCCCCGTTTCCCCCGTCATGAGACAAACCATCTATGAGCAGAATGAAGCCAGCTCTCCTCCGTCCCCATCGCCGGCCACCCCGACACCCTCTCCATCATCTGTGGCTCGGCGGCTGGGGTCAACAGTTGCCAACTACACCTCTGTAATGAATGGTTCTAGTTACCGCCACACCCTGGACGCCCGGCACGGCGGTTTGGTGGGCGTGGCATCAGGATTTGGGCAGCCAGCTCCATCGTCAATTGCATCTGTTGCCACAGCAGCGATGTTAGTCTCAGCCAATCAGATGAGAGAAAGTGCCAGCACAGCAAGAGATCAGGCCACAAAGGTGATGAGTCACCTGCAGCCACCAGGGCAGGCAGCCAGGGAACTGGAGGCGAAGACCTCCCCGTATCTTCGGCAACCCAAAATCAAGCACCTGGATGATGCCGTGACGCCGCTGATTGTGGCCAGCCGGCTGGAGAAAGTGAGGGAGAAGGGACGGGAGAGAGACGCAAAGGTTGGAGAGCTGGGAACAGAGAGGGCAGAGGTGGCGGTGATGGCTGAGGTGGTGCTGCAGGAGCCGGGCCGAGAGCGCCTGCACAGCGAGCCCACCAGGGGGCAGCGGGGATCGAGGCCCGACACTTTCGGCCACGCTGAGCCTCAGGTTCAGACGCACACGTATCACCGCGACCACAGGATAGAGCGGCAGCTGTCCAGCGAGCAGCTGATCCAGGCACGCAGGGACGAGCTACCTCAGGAGGTGTGGAGAGAACAGGCAGAGAGGAGAGAGAGACGGACGCTAGAGAGGCAAACATCCAGCGAACAGGAGGGCCAGGGGGGCCATGATGGCCGGAGAAGAGAGAGAGACAGGCACCGGACAGAGAGACAGGAGTCCAGCGAGAACGACATCGGGAGAGAACAGTCAGACCGACGCTCCGGAGGAGGGTGAGACTCTGACACCCCGAGGGGTTTTTAGGTTGGACATTGCATTTGGTTAATAATCTTTTACTTTTTTACAGAGAGAAGAGATCCACCATGGCAGAGATTGTAGAGCAGCTGCAGGAAAGAGAAGCAGCACAGGTCTGGACATTAGGGCACAATCCCACCCCCCCCTGTCCCCTAACACTTAGCCCGATCCCATCGGAACGATTCTTTGGGGATGCAGAGGGAGGGAAGGACCATCTGGTCCTATAAACCAACATCATTCTGAGGTCATAAAATCTAAATTACAGTATTAAATTTTATAGTGTTGAAGTCATTAAAATGTCCATGTTCATGTTACATTTTCTAAAAACTGTAAATCTGAGCATGTGTGCATCTAACTGCCTAAATGGTGATCAACGATTGCAAGCTTGGTTTAGCTTCAACAGTTTAAAATATTTATCTCTGTGTAACTTTTAGTGAGAATGACCACTGATGGAAGGTAGTTTTTTAGTTTAATAATAAAGATGGGCTATGTCGGTGAACATTTACTGTTTGTGAAATGAAACTTACTCGAAGCAAAGACAGATTAGTTAACTGATTTCAGCTGCTTAGAGTCAGCTCTAAAAGGCTTCTTAGAAAGAACAAAGACTTGACATGTTTAAAAACGACGTGAGACGACCATCAACCCTCTCTGTCCTCAGGCCCGCGGCGAGGTGCCCCGCCTGCCCAATGGGTTACCAGAGAAGTCTTCCCGTCCCGACAGGCCTCGAGCCCGGGACAGACCCAAACCCCGCCGCCGGCCGCGTCCCAAAGAGCCAGGAGAGACCACGAGGAGGTCCAGGTCTGCTCCGGCTCAGAGCAGCCCCGCCGTCCCCCAGCCTCCGACACATACAGCACACCACGAGGGCTTCCTGTTCCGCAAGCTGGACATCGAGAGCATGAAGAAGAGCACCAACAGGTGGGTGTTCAGGGTCGTACAGGGGAAAAGAAAGAAACCTGAACAAATCCACGAGTTCTTTAAAGTCACATCTATAGTTTGATACATGAGGAAGTTGGTCAGAGTTTACCACTTCTAAGATATCACTGTATGTTGCATTTATTGGTTATTCTGACTCATCAATGGCAACAGTGGCATGACTTTAGCATGCTGGGTTACGAAGCTAACACGCTTGACTGAAACTGCATGACAAACATTTGCTCAACTGATATGTGGTCCTTACAAGCTGCCACCAAATCAGCGTTAAGATGGAGCTCTGATCAGCTTGCAGATACATGATAGGTAGTTTTCAAACTTGAATACTGTATTGTTTGTTAAGTAGCTCAACTAACCTTTTAGTTTGTTGTTCAGTGTTTTCCTTCATATTTAAGCAGTTTCTTGAAAAGCCAGTCTTATTGCAGCTTCTGAATGTCTGACGCAGTTATTCTTACAATCAGACTGTGAGGACAACAGCTACATGAATTAACCGCAGCCTGAAGAAACGCCACAGCATGAGAAAACTCTGTGCATGATGATGCTTAAAATGCTTCCTGTACAATACACGGTGGAGGTGGCTCGTTCAGTAGCAGGCTAACGGGCCGGGTGGAGAACACGGCCAGAGTGAAATCACACACACACACACACAGAGACATAACCTGACCTCCACAGATCCTGCTCCCTCCAGAGAGACACCAGGAACAATGCCTCTCTCTCATCGCTGCCCTCTGATGGCTGGACTGAGCACGCACGGCTAAAAGCTCATCTGGCTCCAGCCGTGGATGAGTCCCACTCATGCGCCCACTCAAGGCAGTGGATGAATGTGCCACATGTACATGCCCTGTTATGTACATGACGAGGTAACGCATGGTTCTGAAAGGCTTAAATCTGGACAAACCGCTCCGTGTGAGGCTGACTGAGTGCTCCCTGAACCGGACTTTGATGAGGAGAGTAAACAGTCGGCCCCGTCAGGAGAAAGACTGAGATTCAAGCTGGGTTTTTTTTGCTGCATCGCTGCTCATTTAGATACGGAAGAAGTTGGTGTGCACATTAATATTTTGGTAATACTCAGTACATGTGTTACGTTCCTTCAAATAGTTCTTTACATTTTATAAGACAACAAAAAAGTCAACACAGGGTGCATTATGTAAAATAAAAAACCTCACTATTTCCCTTCAACATGCATTTTTAAAGCCTTAAAAAAAACCTACTTTTTTAGGTGAAAACTTGCAGCGTTGATAAGATTTCGCTTGCTGTGTTTGGGATTTTCCAGCAGATTCCTGGTTTTAATTTTATAGTTTTAGGAATAAAAATCTGTTATTTGAGTATTTTCTTGTATTTCCATTTTCCAAAAGTTTGCGAAAGCCGTGTCTGTTGCATTTTAATATACCCTAAACTTCCAACAAATAAGTTAGTGTGTTATTATTACCTAAATGTCCAAAAATAATTAGACTAACTTGGTGTTCCCCTTAAGGCAGAGGTCTGCAACCCATGGCTCTGGGGCCAAATGTGTCTCTTTGTACTCGGACCAAAATAACCTGGAAGCAAATAATTTAGATTTTGAACAGAAAAGGTTTAAGCAGATTTCCTTTCCATTTCTTTGAAAATATGTGAATAAAACTACAAATACAAGGAGCAAACGCCTTGTTAGCCTGTTAGCCACTGGGCTGCTAGTTCAGTGTTTTAATTTTATCTGTAAACTATATAACATTTTTTCTTTACATAAATATGAACTTTTCTTTTGTCTTAACATGTAAAAATACTAATACATATAGCAGATTTTTAGTTTATTTATGTAACTAAGAACAGTTTATATATACAGCATTTATATAACAGGCCAGAGAGGGTCCCCCAGTGGGCTGGTCGTGGCCCGCGGGCCGCCAGTTGATGAGCATGTTTTACGGCTCTGGACTGAAATGGATCGTTGGATTGTAAAGGTTGCTGAGAGTCTCTGTCCTAAAAGGTTCAAATTAAAGGTTCCCCTAAACGTTAACGAATTTTAAAAGTTTTTTTTAATTTGTTCTTTAAGGTTGTTTAAAATCAGGATATTAATCTGCACACTCGGTTCTTTCAGATGGAACTCTGTAGTACTGTGCACGTGTTTCAGGC
Organism: Kryptolebias marmoratus; assembly: GCF_001649575.2. Classification (NCBI taxonomy): domain Eukaryota; kingdom Metazoa; phylum Chordata; class Actinopteri; order Cyprinodontiformes; family Rivulidae; genus Kryptolebias; species Kryptolebias marmoratus. The sequence goes on from NC_051431.1 coordinate 2,109,424, forward strand.
AAGTTAAGTGAGCATTTTAATAAGTCTGTCTTCAATGATGTTTAGAATAAAAAGAGATGGAGGTAAACACGTTTTAAGGTGGTTGTCAGATTAGTTTTTCCGTCGTTTTTTGTATTTTTAAAGAACAATTTGATTCAACAAAGTTGGATTAAAACAGATTCGTAACAAGGAGCTGGAAGCTGCCAAGAAAGGTGTCTGTTAGCAAAATATCTCATCAACCAGTGGACAAATTTTAATGAAACTCTTTACAAATAAACACTGGGGTCCATCTACAACTCTTTTACTTTAGGAGTCAACTCAGTTCAAGATGGCCGCCACAGCAAAAATGGGTACAACTCATGAGCTTAAATTTGTTGAGGTAGCTGAGGGTCGTCCCCAGCACTAACAGATCAGCTGAAATCATGTTTAACGTTGTTTTTAAGATTAAAACATCAGCTGATCTCCGTCTAAAACTCTGGGATGAAGGGCGGCGGGTGACAGGCATTCCTTCAAACGCTGCAGGGTAAACGTAGGGCTGATCGGACTCCTCGCTGTTCTGTTGAAACGCCTGAAACTTCTGCACAGTGCCGTGTTCCTCTGCTCCTTCGTGGAATGCTGTGAGCACGCCGCCGCGCACTCCTCAGACGTTAACTCTGCCAAAAAAGCCATTTAACCAAACTCTCCTCTTCCTCCCTCCTCTTTCCCGCTGGGCTCCTGGCTGTTCCTCTCTTCTCCTCCAAGGTAAGTCATGCCTGGGCAACACAGGAGCACACCAACTGTACGTAGACCCCGCATCCATCCCTGCATCCAACCATCCATCCCTGCATCCATCCATCCCTCCTTCCATCCATCCATCCATCCATCTATCCCTCCATCCACTCCTCCATCCATCCACCCATCCATCCATACCTCCATCCATCCCTCCATCCACTCCTCCATCCACTCATCCATCCACTTCTCCATCCATCCATCCCTCCATCCACTCCTCCTTCCATCCATCCCTCTATCCATCCATCCCTCCACCCATCCCTCCATCCACTCCTCCTTCCATCCATCCCTCCATCCCTCCATCCACTCCTCCTTCCATCCATCCCTCCATCCATCCATCCCTCCACCCATCCCTCCATCCACTCCTCCTTCCATCCATCCCTCCATCCATCCATCCACTCCTCCTTCCATCCATCCATCCATCTATCCCTCCAGCCCCACCTCCTCCATCCGTGTGTCCGTCCGTTCATTTGTGTTTGTTCAGCAGTGTGTTTCCTCCTCCCTTCTTGGGGCTGCTCAATCCCGCCTACCTACCTGTCTGCTCTGGCCAGGTGAGTCAGGTGTTAGCCTAGCGACAGCCACTCTGCAGCTTTTCCTGACTCCTCCCAATCTCCCCCTCCAACCTCCATCTCCCCCCTCCCCCTTGCTCCTCACTTTACTTTCACACCCCACCCCCCCCACCTCCGCCTCCACCCTCCCTCCCTCCCGCTTGCCAACACCACAGCAGGTCATGGGTCAACCTGTACTGCGTGCTCAACAAGGGGGAGCTGGGTTTCTACAAGGACGCCAAGAACACCGCCACGCCCTACAATAACGAGCCGCTCCTCAGCCTCTCCCACTGCCAGTGCGACGTCACCAACGGCTACAAGAAGAAGAAGAACGTCTTTACGCTGAAGTGAGGAGCTCGTTGATTGATTGATTGATTGATTGATATTTTTTTGTCTAAAGTTGTAATGAAGCATCCCTTTTTGTAGCCTGGTCACACAAACTGCATCCGACCTCAGCTTAGAGCTCATATTTAATTAAGTTGGCATCTGATTATCTTCTGGAGTCAGCCTGATTCAAGATGGCCACCACACCTAATTGACTGTAATCTACACAGAAATGGCTGAAACCTCAGCTGAGAGTCATTCAGGACACCAAGCTCTGACATTGCACCATTTTTCTGCAGGATTTTAGAATAGCTTTTTTTAAGTTTAAAATAAACTAATTTATAGTGAGGCATTTAGTTGTTTGCAAACTGCAACTTCTCTATTACAAGTTCCTTTAAAAGTTACCTTCTTTTTCTTTTCTTGCAGAACGAAGGATGGCAGTGAGTTTTTGTTTCATGCAAAAGATGAGGTGAGAGGCTGGTTGTTTTAACTGCTCCATAATTAACGAAGCCGCAGGGTGACGCTCACACGGCTCGTCTGTCCTTCCTCTAACAGGATGACCTCAAAGCCTGGGTGAGCAACATCACCACCAGTATCTCAGAGCACGAGGAGATTGCCAAATGGGGTCAGCCCCAACCAACTACCTCATCCACCGACGAGGGGACGCGGCGGGACGGCAGCAAGGTGGACAACCGGTCAGAGCGAGGCGGCGAGCGCTCAGACCGGGCGGATCGGATAGAGCGGGCAGAGAAGGAGAAGGAGAGGGGAGAGCGGTCGGAGAAGTCGGAGCGGGGTGGAAAGTCGGACGCTAAACGCTCTGAGAAATCCAGCAAGAAGAAGTGAGCATGGCGCCAGATTGATTGGGATTAAAACGATTGAATGATAGATGGGAGGCGGGGCCACAGGTGGGAGGTGTAACCCCCCCCACCGACACCACCTTCACTCCAACACTGTCCACCGAGTGGCTGTGTTTGGATGGACAAACGAAGGACTGACCCCGGCAGGAGATGTCTTCTGTCACTGACTCCCCCTGGTGGCTGTTTCAGAGAACTGCAGACGCTGCGGCAAGGCGAGCATCACTTTAATTCAAAGGCTGTTACTGACTGACTGCTGGTAGCGCGGAAAAACGTAGCTCATTGTTTCATGTCGGTTTTTTGGTTTTTTTTTTCCCTGAGATGAGCTGTATCTGTACGTTATTCCAGTCTGTCTGTTTTATCTGCTGTATCTGTAAAAAACATCCTGCACTGTCTCACATTACTCCTCACCAATCACACGAGAATCAAACGACGCCAAAACAGACAAAGGTAGATTCTTCTGTTCATCTTCCCCGAGGTCCTGCTGTAAAAAAACACATTTTATTTTGTTCGCGAGCAGCGCCATGAATACGAACAAACATCGACCTCCGGTTCTGATTCTTGGAAGGTTTAAGTTGAGAAAAGTGCAGAAGAAGTCAAATATTCTACATTTTATTAAAGGAAGAGAGAAATTTGTTCTTACATAAACACACAGGATCATAAATCTACCCTATTTGTTGCAGAATTGATGCAGAACTGCTCATTTATTTGTTGTTTTGTTTATTTTTGTGTCCTGAAACCTGCAGCTCTCAGTCCCATTTATGAAACTTCACTTATTGGATCAGAAATCTGTGAAAGCTCTGATTCCCAGGGGCCTCATTCATTAGAATATTGTTTGTTGTTTTTCTTTTAATGAGTAAATAAAACAGCATAAAGTTACAGTGGTCATATTTTGAGGAACTGTAGAGGCTATTTATATTTTTATATCTAAAGAAATGACTTGAACTTTATTGTGACCTGCTTTTCTTCACATCAGGATCAGTTGTTGCGTTTGTCACAGTCTTGGTTTTGGTCATAAGCACAAAATCTGTCGTGTTTTTAATGAATGAGGCCTTTGGGGCTGAAAGTAGGCCTCATCTTTTTTATTACATTTTGTTTTGATTGTTGCATCCGATGTTTATTTTTAATAGAAGATGTAAAGAAATGTGTGTGTGCTGCTGCTCCCAGGGTCTCCATAGCTCTCAGGTTCTGTTGGCGTGTTCTTACCGTGTGCCGTCCTCCTCAGTCTTCCAGATAAGTCCGACCCCCCAACGCACCCACATCTAAGCACATGTGTTGTTTGATTTCTTCCGACCGTCCAACCCCGAAACCGAACCCTAAACCGGATTAAAAACAGCCTAAAACACAAACACGTTTCTGCTCGAACTAAAGGAGCTTGTATGATTCCTCATCTGCGTTTCCGTTTGTTTTGTTTCCTGTAAAATCATCACAAAGCCATAAAAACGACAGAATAACAGGAAGCAGACGGTCAGATTCTTAGCTGGTGAGCATGAAAACAAAGTGTCTCCTTTTAAATGTCTTTCTGTTCTGTAAGTTCATTTAAACTTTAAAAGGTTAGAGTTAATTTTAATCTAACATGTTGGCTTTGTATTTATTTTATTCTTCATGGCAGAGAGCCACGATGAACTGCTTCAGCAGTTTATTTATTTGGACTCTCGCTCTCCTGTTAGGATCCGATCATTTATTTCATTACTTTATAAAAACAAACATATTTTTACCTGCAAACAGAAGCGCTTGACTTCAGTTGGACTTTAAATGCACATTTACTGCAGTACATTTACTTATTGCTTTACGAGCAGGTTCTTTTTTATTCTTAGTATTATGGGGGGTCAAAGGTCATCAGCTGACAGTATTTTATGGTATGTGGCTGTTTTATTTTTGTAGGTTTTCACTGAATGACTTTAAATCTTTTCTGAACTTTTAGCTGCGTTTCTGTTCATCAGAAGGTTTGTTTTTTTGGGCAGCAATACATGAAGTAGCAGGTACTTACAGCCTACTTACCTAATGTGTACTGGGTACTTGCAGGCTTTGTATCAGGTAAGTACCAGATATCTACCGGGTACATACCTGGTACTTACATACTACATAGCCTGTAAGTACCCAGTATTTACAGGCTACGTACCTGGTACATAGTTTGTACATATCTGATATGTTCTGGGTACATACCTGGTACTTACAGGCTATGTACCAGTCAAGTATCTGGTATGTACCTGGTACTGCCGGAGTATGTACCCAGTACACAAAGGGCCTGTTTTGTGTATCGCTGCCTGTTTTTATTTGTCGTATTTTATTCCTCTGCATCAGGAGTGAATGTCAGATCAATGTGAACATTTCTGTGCACGTCAAACACAAAAGAGTCGGAGGTTTGAGTCTCGAACGCTCCGACCGTCGCGCAGCAGCGACCTGCTGACCTGTTCAGACCTGCTGACCTGTTCAGACCTGCTGACCTGTTCAGACCTTCAGACCTGTTCAGACCTTCAGACCTGTTCAGACCTGTTCAGACAAGCTGACCTGTTCAGACCTGCTGACCTGTTCAGACCTGT
>NC_051431.1:2116345-2166566 GCF_001649575.2 Kryptolebias marmoratus
CAGACCTGTTCAGACCTGCTGACCTGTTCAGACCTGTTCAGACCTGCTGACCTGTTCAGACCTGTTCAGACCTGTTCAGACCTGCTGACCTGTTCAGCAGGTCAGCAGGTCACACAGGGCAGAAACCTTGTGGCTCCGCCTTCAGGTGGGAAACGAGGCGACGTGATTGGACGAGCCCTGCCTGGCGGACTGTGTGTCTTTGCCTTCCTGTTGGCCCCAGAAATGATGACCAATAAACTCCTTTTTGATTTATCATTCATGGATTTATAGTCGGTGTTTTCTTTCCCCACTGGAAACCAAAGGGTGGTTTTGCTAAAATGCTTCCTGGACTCTCGAGAAAAGACTTTTAAAAACAGTCAAAAGTTGCTTGAATGAAGTTAAAATCAGTGTTTGTTTGTTTTTTGAAGCAGAGGAAAAAACTGATGGAGATTTTAACATCTTGCACCAAAAAGCTGTCAGAGGTTTGCAGTAAAATGGTGTCTAATGTCTGATGATGTGTTCAGGGATTCATGTTGTCCACGATGATGATGATGATCTCCATGAGACTTTATGCAACTTTTCCTTTGCACTGCAGAGACGCGGGCCTGTTGCAGCGCCGAGGCCGGATGTTCAGTGGTTTTTGGGGATCCATAAGAGGGACGTTAGATCCGAACAAGTTCCTGAAAAAATGATAACGATAGGTGGGGAAAAAGCTTCATCTGAGGCCTTAAATTAAAGGTTTTAATTTCCTGTTTTTTACTTTTTAAAGCTGATGCAAAGCCAAAAATAAGAATTGATGCTAAAAACTGGAAGTAATAGATGAGGCGATGTGTTTTTAATCTGTAAATTATTTAAGTCGTGATCAAAAACTTCCATTATTCCTGAATTTGTTTTATTATTCTGTTTTCTGACTTTATAAATGAATAATCTTTGAGTTAAACCACGTTGTCGAATAAAACACCAATTTTAAAATAGTTTAATCATGAGAATCATCAGTAATAAAGAATCTGTTCCTTGTTTATAACTTTTTAGTGTTTTTAGTTTATTCTGATTTTACGTGGCCTCTCAGGAACAGATCAAAATCCACATTTTTTCTGTTTTTAGAATAACAAATCTGCCTTTAAACAGAACAAACACACACTGCCTGGAATAAACTGCATCCTTTTCAGAAAAGGGCTCAGAAGACACTGAAGTAAGAGTTTATTTTTAGATCTTTGTTTTCATGTTTCTGTGGACAATCAGTGCTGCTAAATTTCGGGTTTTGATGAAAACCCGCGTGGTGAGCAGTGTGTAACTTAACGAGGTTCTTATAAATTACCTGCTTTAAAAGGAAGTGAGGCTGTTCTAATGAACCAAATTAGGATACAGATTAACACTTTGGATCAGTCAGAACAGTTAATTTCTGCAAAAACGATCAAAGTAAGCACATTTTCTTGAGATAACAATCAACTAGGATCCTACCTGCGGTCGACTCATGTCTTCTGGTCGGTCAGACGTGTGAAGCTTTGCAGGAAACTCAGACTTAAAGCGAACAGATATCCCTTGATGTTACGTTTTACCACCTGCCAAAGAGTCGGTGTGACTTTCTGCCCTCCTAGGAGCCCCGAGCACCACTGTCCATCTGCCCCCCGCCTGCCCCTTTTCATCTGCCTACAGATCTGTAAAAACAAATGAGAAAATGTGTTTATTCACAACGAAGCTGAGAAACTGCCTCTTGTCTCTGCTGTGTTTCTAAGTGGATCCACACAAACACGTCAGGACAGAGAGGCTGCATGAAGGACTGATTCTGTGTCACAGAACTGCTGCATGTCTTAAACTCCCATTTCTCCACGTCAGCGTCACCGAAGCACCCGCGCCGCACTAACAACATGAAAAAAAAGGTGAATGAATGAACCAGTTCTGGATTAGATGATCCGCTGTAAATCACCGGCTCTGTACAAATGTTTCTTTGAATTGATAAAAACAGATTGTGATACTCAAAAGTTGTTTGTGTGTCTTTGTGTGAAGCCTTTAAATGGGTTTTATTTATTCTTTTTTATTGTTTTTAATGGTCTCTTTATAATTCACAGGATGGGGCCTACTGTCAGATTTTTGTCTTAGTTTTGTCATTTCAGTTCAGTTTATGTATGCAGACCCAATTCACAACAAAAGAACTGTTTAAAAGAAAAAACAAGTCCAAATCATGAATCCACTTCAGATTAGTGTTATTTAAATTTAGTAAGCTAAACATCCAGAGATGACTAACAAATATGGAAGGGAACGTACAAAACATGACATAAAACTGACATAAATATACCTTTTAATTGGTGGTTCTGCAGAAAATATGAGAGAGATGACAAAAAAGTCAAAAGAAGTATATGTAAACAAAATACAAAAGAAAACTTGATACAAACATCCAAAAAGAAATGAACAGACATATTTATATTATGATTTAGGCATCCATATGTTGGCTTTTTCTTATTTATGGTCGGTTTGTGGAGGCAACAGGCCCAGGAGGGAAACCCAGACATCCCTCTCCACAGCGTCACTCTACAGCTAAAACTTAAGACAAAAAGTTTCTGATTTGAGGTGAAAGAAGACAAATAAGAGTGAAGAATGTCAATGAAATATGCAAATACCATAATAAAACACAGTGGTAGTAATAAAATCAGAATACTTGTTTATTTTTTAATCAGTTGGATTGATTTGATTTCCTCAGACGTGTAGTTCTAACTGTAGCCAGCAGGGGGCGGTAATTAAACGTCACGGAACCTTCGTTACGCGTCAAAGAAGAAGCGGAAATAAAGTGCGGAACATTTTCACTGACGGACAGCTTACTGAATAACAAACGTTACTGTTAATAGAAGGAAAAAAAGGACTAATGTTGCGTTAGGAGACTAAATTTATCCGTTTTAAGTTTTTGTTTAAGGTTAAATCTACGATGTGTCGTTTTTCAACAAGCTGAGTTTTAGATCTGAATTATTTTTTTCAAAAAATGGAGGCGCGCTTCGGCAGAGAAGTAGCGTCTGAGGTGGAAGTCGCCTTCCGATCCACCGTGTCTGTTTGCAGGGATGCTTGGGCGAAAGAGGCGCCAAACTCGGACTGGGCAGAGCAGGAGGAGGTGCAGCTCGGACAGATCCAGGAGATAGAGAGGTCCCTGGTGGCTCGGATCCGAGCCCTGTTCTCGGAGCTGTGCGAGGAGAACGAGGCTCTGCGGGCCAAAGTGGAGCAGCTGGAGGACGTCCTGCGGAGGAAAGCCGGGCAGCTGGAGCAGGAGCTGGAGGCCAGGGTGGGTCAGCTGGGCAGGGACATGGAGCAGCTGGAGAAGGAGCTGAAGACCATCAGTGAGGGGGGCAGTAAGACCCAGGAGGAGGCTGCAGACCCCCCTCAGGAGGAGGACTGGTCAGCAGCAGGTGAGAGGCTCAGTGCACCTGACAGGTTGTTATCAGGCTACAACCCGGCCAGTATTACAGATCCTGGTGTGGAAGTAGCTGAGAGTCATCACTACAGATCATACAGTCTCATGCAAGATTGCACAAAATATTATTTTCAAGGTTTGACAAAAACAGCTTCATAAGATGATCTCAGTCTAAAACTCTGGCATAAACGGTGATAGGCATTCCTTTAGGGGATGCTGGGTGTTTATTTTGTTCAGATTGTAAACTGTGATCAGTCGTGTGCAGCTCTGTCTCATATTTGACTGCAGAGCTACAAACGGTTGTAAAAGTTCTGGTTTGAACTCGGATTAAATCATGTTTTAAAGTTTTAGACGCCGTGAATTAAGACAAATTTGTGTCTTTGTCTTTAGGGGAACAAATGCTGTCGGTCTCCAGCAGTCAGACAGTCATTAAACCTGACGAGGACCCCGCCCCGACCTCGCCTCCAGCCGCAGCAGGAAGCACCGGGGCCGACCCCGGATCCCCGACTTCCTTTGTGACGGTCTCTGCGGCCGCGGCTGCTCCGATGGTCTTCATCGGCACGATCCCCTCCGCCTCCACGGTGCTGGTGGTGGGCGCCAACGAAGTCGTCACTCAGACCACCGTGTCTTCGTTACACGTCCCTGAAACTGCGACGCTCGACCTGAAACCTCCAACGTCCCCTGAGTCTGCACCTCAGGGCGCCCCCAGTCCGGACTCCAGCAGCGTCGGTGGTCCCGACTACGTACAGAAGAAGGTCTGGTCTCTCTTCTCTGTAGATTATTGTTTGTTTGTGAGTTTCATTTTTACTGCAACGATACAACCCAAATCAGCGGTGAGGAATAGAAACTAAAAATGACGTTGAAGACGGCGTGAACTGGAGATATTTTATCTTTGGACTCAATGAAGTTCTGTCAGACAGGTGACGTCAACAGGCCGATGTTGTTTTCAACGTTTGGCCAAAACAGACTAAAACTCTGGCATGAAAGGCGGCGGGCGATATGCATTCCTCCATTTTTTCGTTTGTTTTGCAGCAATGAACAAACAAACTGAACAAAACATAAAATATATTTGGTTCATGTCGTCAATAAATGCAAACACTGATGTTAAGTTTGTAAAAGATTCTCTTTTGTGTTTGTTAAAATGATACAGAGACAAAATGTTTCAGTTCAAGTGAAATCTTTCTTTTTACAGATGTTACAGCAGTCCTTCCAGGAGGGACCCTCGGGGACAACAAGGCGTACGAGAGGAGGAAGTGATCAAACTGAAGCAGGTTTGAGTGACGCCACCAGAACTCTGAACACGTCGCAGTCTTTCCATCAGAGTTCACTCATTTAGTTGGTTCCTCTTCACTTCCAGTTTCTTCGGACAGCCCCTCAGAGGAGAAACCTGTGAAGCTGGATGACGTTCCGGGGAGAAGTCTCAGAAGAACGGCGTCGCAGACGGGGAAGCGGTTCTTCTGCGAGCTCTGCGACACCGGCTTTCACTGGAAAGGGGATCTGAAGAAACACATGAAGGTCCACAAAAAGCCTTTTCCGTGTGAGCAGTGCAGCCGAAGTTTCCTGGAGAAGAAGTCTCTTGAAAATCACCTTCTGCGTCACGAGTCGATGAAAGCCCCGCTGCCCTTCCCGTGTGTTCAGTGTAAGAGGTCCTTCAAGAAGGAGCAGTCGCTTCAGAACCACCTCAAACGCCACCAGGGCTCCAAACCACCGAAGCCGTTCGCCTGCGACCAGTGTGGGAAAACATTCAGGGTCCAGCAGTCCCTGGAAAACCACCTCCTGCGCCACGAGAAGTGGAAGCAGCTGTTTCAGTGTCAGTTCTGCGACAAGACGTGCAAGACGTCCGTCCAGCTGAGGTGTCACATGGCCGTGCACTCGGAGGAGCGGCCGTTCAGCTGCGCCACCTGCGGGAAGGAGTTCAAGAGCAAAGACACCCTGCGCTTCCACCAGATGGTCCACACGAACGCCAAGAAGTACAAGTGCACCCTGTGTGAGGAGTCCTTCAAGTACGCCCACTCGCTGACCGTGCACAAGAGGAAGCACACGGGCGACACGCCGTTCACCTGCGACGTGTGCAACCGGGCGTACCGGACCGGCACCGCTCTGAAGAGACACAAAGTGATCCACACAGGGGAGAAGCCTTTCACGTGTCACATATGTGGCGCTAGGTTCAACCTGAACAACAACCTGAAGAGGCACCTCCGCATTCACACGGGGGAGAAGCCGTTCACCTGCCAGGACTGCGGCAAGAGCTTCTCCGACAACAACAAGCTGAAGTCCCACATGCTGATCCACGGCGCCAGGAAGCCCTTCATGTGCGACCTCTGCGGGAAGACCTTCCTCTTCAACTGCCGGCTGCAGATCCATCAGAAGTACGTGCACGCTGACAAGTCTCAGGATTCGGAGGGTTTGTTCCAGAGCAGACGGCACAACAAGTCGCTGGTTAAACCGTTCAGCTGCAAAATCTGCCTGAAGGGTTTCAGCGCCGCGTGTTCCCTCAAGCTCCACGAAAAAGGTCACAGCGAACACAAGGAGTTCCAGTGTGGCATCTGCGGCAAGGCCTTCCACAACAAGTACTCCTTTAGCTACCACCAGCGCAGCCACTCGGGGGAGAAGCCGTTCGTCTGCGACGTGTGCGGAAAGAGGTTCTTCCACGCCGCGAGCCTGAAGCAGCACGAGCGCATTCACACCGGCGAGAAACCGTACAAGTGCGACCAGTGCGGCAAGGCCTTCAGAACGGACGGAAACTTCTACAGGCACGTGCGAATCCACACCGGCGAGAAGCCTTTCGAGTGCGTGTACTGTCAGAAGAAGTTCCACCAGTCCAACCAGCTGAAGTCCCACCTGCAGATTCACACGGGCCAGAAGCTCTACTCGTGTCAGCAGTGCGGGCGCGGCTTCTCCGACTCGCGGCAGTTCAAGAAGCACAGCTGTGACGGCTCATAAGATCAACCCTAATCAGAGGCATGAAGGCAGTCAAAAAAAACAAAATTCACACTTTATTTTCTCAAATCGTTAGCTAATGTGTCCTAAAATTAAAAACCGGTCAGCACTGCAGAAAGTCTGACAGTTCTGATTTATTATTTATGCTCAGGTTTGTTGAGTAAATATTCAAACAAAAAGCAGATTAGGTTGAAGTTTTGTGTCTTTAACTGTCGTCCTTTAACCTGAGATTAATTCCAGACAGCTGCCTTTCTCGTTCTTTCTCTTTAATTTCTTGTTTAGCAGCAGATTTACTCTCTAAACGTCTCAGAGATTACACCTTTGTCCTCCTGTGGCTCTTTGGAGCCAAAAATGACAACAACCTGAGTCGATTTATGTTTCAGCGGATCATAGAAACGGGAACTTTTTATACGTTTATCTGTCCAGATTCTTTGCAATAATTGCCAGAATTTCTGCAGCAGAGTGAAAATAATAAAACGAGCATGTTGGGCTTCAGTAAACATATCAGTTCTTAGAACTGCGTGCACAACTTCCTGACCGTTTTCACTGGAATGGGTTTAAAATCCAGTGGTTAGTCTCACCTTTAAGCTAATAATAGTTCCCAACTTTGTGTATTCCTCCAAACTCACCAAACATTTCAGATTCTTCAACATATTCAGGACAGAAAATGAGTTTTTCTTGTCGGTTGTGGATTGTAGATTTTAAGACGTCGTAATATAATATCTGAATAAAAGGCTGGTTCCCTGAACAAGAAATTTTCTTGAGGTTTTTGTTTTGTATTAACAAAAAAATACAATTTAAAATGCAACAAACTGTTTTTTTTCCCAGTGGGCTTTGTTTACATTGAGTGCAGACCCGCGTTTTTAAAACCTCATATCTGTGAAACTGCAGGAGTGCAGCGTTTGATTTAGTTTTATGACTGATTTCACGCTTGGCAGTGAGTACCTTTTAAATGTTTATGAAGCAGCATCTTTGAGCTCAAAATATCCGACTTTAAAACAGGTTTGCTTGTTTAGCTGATGTGTGAAATTATTGACATTTAAAAATGGCAGTTTCTGCTGCCATTAATGCAAACTGAAAAACATTTATGTGGAACAGTTTCATGGTGGGAAACTATGTTGGCTCGTTTGTTAATTTCATGTCAGTTCATCGTCTTGATTGTGTATCTCGTTATTCTTTAACGGATTAATCTGAAGTGTTTAATAAGAGGAACATTTGCAGCTAAACTCAGCAGAGCTTTTTTTTTAAATAGTTTTTGTCTCAAAACATGAGGTTAAATGATACTGAAAAAATGCTTTAAAACCTAAATAGAAAGATTTTAGTGAAATGCTATATTTTTTTGTAAATATGCGTTAGAGGTTACAGGATGGTCAACTTTTTGTTCTCAGATTATTTGTGGCTGATAATTTTTAATTTTTATGAATTTATCCTGCTGAATTACATTAAGATCAATTATTTTTCAAACAGAAATTGAATTTAAAATGATTTTGTAACGTAAATTAATATTTAATATGACAGTCTGTATATTTTTCCCCTTTTATTTTGCCATTAAAGAACGAGTGAGTTGGAGTAACGGCTGTGACTCTTATTTTGAAACGCTCCAATTCCATTAATTCCATTTCCGGAACAAATGGCTGACACTTTTGTTGTTCATTTAGTCGTTTGAGAAATTTAACGTTAAAATGTTGGAAGGCTCCGTGTTTTACTCGGAAGTAAAGTCCATCATAGAGACGCTCATAGAGGCTGCGGTCGATGTGGTCGGAGGTTCGGACGAAGAAACGGCCAAAAAGAAGCTAACGGTTGGGCGCGAGGTCAGTTAGCCGTTCGGTCCCGAACAGAAACAGTGTTTGAGGGAGATTGCCCCCGCGGAACGAAACCCCGAGCGGGGACGGCACAACAAACATGGCGGACTTATCGCGTTTTAGCCTAAATGTAAAAAAATAAGTCAATATTGACTGACAAATATTCTATTTACATCTTACCTCCATATACAGCGTCTAATAATGTAATAAATAATAACATAGCGAATGTACTTATGGATAATTTTATTTAAAATCAATATTAACTCCAGGGGGCGCTGTTGCCTCTAAACATCTTAAGCTGCTCTTGTAGAATACGGCGCTACGCAAATGACGTATGTTACAAGTTTGATGGCAGTTAGACGGAGCGTTAAACCTGATATGTCTAATTTTGTGCGTTAAAAAGTATATTTCTGCGGTCGACATTGCAATGTTAATGGTGTTATTGTTACTAATATTCAGTTCAGTGTAAAAATGAGCTTATTAACTATTAAAATGATAAGCTGGGCTAAAATTCCGACGAGTCAAACTTAAAGTACGCTATTTGCGCAGCATAGTAAACGCTATATAAATCAGAAGATGGTAACCCGTTTAAAGACTTCTATTTAAAGTAAAATAAATTAATCTGTAATTATCCTAGTTTTCTTTTAAATAATACATCTACATAGTCTTGTTCAGTACCCTTAACACTGTGCGAAAATCTTGATCCGGTGCTCCAATTTCATTTTTGTTTTACTTTTTTTACATTGGTTTTTAAATTTCCATACTTAAATGTATAATTTAGTTGCTTTCCTTCCTTTTAAAATTTCAGGAGATATTTTCACCTCAGAATATCCACCAGGAATTTATTACTGTGTAAAAACAGTAAAAAGTATCAGTTTTATTATTGATTATTAGTTTAATAGAACTGAGTTGTTGTTTATTTCATAAAAGGAACATTTTCCTGTCTTCATCTTAACCAGATGGATTTCTTTCTTTTTCGTTTAGTTTTTGCAGCCAGATTTTGACAGCATGGTGGATTTGTTGGCCCGGGAGGCGACCAGAAAGATCGGCGGCGTTTTCTCTCAGCTGCGTTCGCCGCTGCTCGCTGAAAACTCCTCCCTGAGGAGCCGGGTGGGACGGCTGCAGAGCGAGCTGAAGGCCGCCACAGAGGCTCTGGAAAAGTCCAAACTGTGGAGGGAGAACGTCCTGAGCGGCTGCCCGGTGCTGCTCCGGGAGAGCGGCCTGATCTGCGCCCTGAAGCCGATCGGGAAGCTAACGATGAAAACGAACCGAACGTCGGAGGGAGACGACGGACCGACACCTGCTGCTGAGCAGGAGGAAGGTGAGGAGATCCACCTGCTGACCTCCGCTGGTCTCACTGCAGAGCATTCAGGTGGTTCTTCTCCTGCCAAACAACCAGTTTTGACTCAACGGTACAAATGATCCCTTCGAGCAGCTCAGATTTGTTTGTTTTGTTTTAATTTCTCATTCAGGCGGAGAGACGATGAAGGAAGTGACCTCATCTCCACCAGATGGACGAGGTGAGTTTCTCTAAATGTTTAAAATGGAAATAATCCTCATTGTTGCACAGGAATTAACCCTTTATTGGAGCAAAGAGTTTAAGCAGCATTAAACCTCAGTCAGTTTTACAGATATTGATGTGGTAGCAGCTGAGAGTCGTTACAACACATCCTGACTGTTCATCCTCACATATCACATCCAAAACGGCTACAGCTCAGCATGATGGAGGGCGATATGCATTCCTTTGAGGACTGTTAGGCTTTTATTTAAATCTTTAAAAACTTTTATCTTTTCTCCTCCTCTCTAGACCTGGTGGAGGATTTTGCCACCACGAACACCTCTGTGGTCAGAACCAAAGGAAGACAGTTTGTCTGTGAGGTTTGTGAGAAGAGTTTCACCCGCCAGTTCCACCTGACGAAGCACATGAGCGCCCACCAAGAACGGAGCCCGTTTGCCTGCGACCAGTGCCCCCGGAAATTCAGGAACGCCGAGACCTTTGAGCTGCACCTGCTGCGGCACGAGGAGAAGAAATACGCCGCCTTCCGGTGCCAGCTCTGCCAGAAGACTTTCAAAACTAAAACGTGCCTGAAGACCCACGGGCTTGTGCACACGGACACGCGGCCGTTCAACTGCTCCGCCTGCGGCAAGGCCTTCAAGACCAAACACAACCTGCAGGCTCACCGGCTCGTGCACCGGGCCGAGAAGGTGCACAGATGCGCCGACTGCGGGGAGAGTTTCAGGCACGCCATCGGCCTGCAGTGCCACCGGAGCGTCCACACCGGAGAGCATCCCTTCACCTGCTTGGCGTGTGGGAAAACCTTCACAGGGAGGCGATTGCTCCGGACCCACATGGCCGTCCACAGAGGGAAAACGTTCACCTGTGAGACGTGTGGAGCAGGCTTCACCCTCCGGCAGAACCTGAGGAGACACGTCCGCATTCACACGGGGGAAACACCTTTCGCCTGTAAGGTCTGCGGGAAGCGCTTCATGCAGGACAACAAGCTGAAGGCTCACATGCTTTGTCACGGAGCGTCGAAGGCCTTCATGTGCGACCTCTGCGGAAAAACCTTTCTGTACAACTGCCAGCTGAAGAAACACCAGAAGGTAACTCACGACGAGAAGCGGGCTTTTAGGAGTCGAACTCGAGGGCGAGGCGACCGCAGAGTCATTTACAGACGGGACAAAACGATAGTCGACGTGACGCCGTTCAGCTGCGGCAGCTGCCACAAAGGCTTCGACTCGGCAGCTTCACTGAAGAGACACGAGTTGATCCACACAGGTGACCTGAAGCACACCTGCAGCCAGTGTGGCAGGTCCTTCTTCTACAAAGCCACCTACGAATACCACCTCCGGATCCATTCTGGAGAGAGGCCGTTTGCTTGTGACGTCTGCGGGGAAAGGTTTATCATCCGTCAGGCGCTCGTGTCCCACAGACTGCAGCACTCCGGAGAAAAGCCGCACAAGTGCGAGGAGTGCGGCAAGGACTTCAGGATCTACACCAACTACCTCCGACACCTGCGGATCCACACGGGGGAGAAGCCGTACGAGTGCGAGGTCTGCGGCGTTCGCTTCCGGCAGCTGGGACACGTGAAGCTCCACATGCAGGTCCACACGGGGGAGCGGCCGCACTCCTGCAGCAGCTGCGGACTCGGCTTCTCGGACTCCAGGCTGCTCAGGAGGCATAAATGCAGCCAGAAGTATGACAAGACGACGGGCAGCGTGCTCAAGGAAGCTTGAAATGATCGGGTCAGCCGCAAAACGCCACGAAGAGACTCCGAACAGAGAGCAGAGTTCTGATCTTAGAAAACCTGCCTGAAAAAGAAATAAAGGCCTGGCATTTCACCCGCTGCCTCAGCTGTTTTACAAGTCTGTAAAATGACCTGAGTTGTTCACATCTCTGTCTTGGTTAAGTTAGCTGTGGCGGCCATCTTGAATTGAGTTGACTCCAAAGGTTAATCAGCTGTAGGCGTACATCCAACGATTACTTTCTGGGAGTTTCATTAAAATCCGACCACTGGTTCATGGGATGTTTTACTAATATAACAAATAAATGAGCACAGACACAAGCAAGAAAAACATTTTTAATTGCATCTTTATTTTTAATAATCCGTAATCAAAGTCAGATCTTATTTATTTTATGACCCTAATTCAGTTTGTTTATTTATGTGCAAAAAAACACTTTCTCCAAACATTAGAATATATTTGTGTTTTGACTAATTTGTAAATGACAAGAAAGGAATAATGAAAACATTACTATACGCCATGTTATTTTATCAATGATGTAATTTTATACACTTTGCGGCTTGGTTTGTTAAACTTTTACAAAAGATAATAGATGTTTTTTACCCAAATTTCATACTAATTATTTGAAATAATGAAAAATGTTTCTACGCTTAGAACAAAAAAACCTGTTTTCTGTTGCAGTTCGTCTTTTGGCCGCCAGAGGGCGATAAAAAACGAAATTACAAGTGCTTTCGGTAAACCCTTTCACAATAAAACGAACACATCAATACATTAGTACGATTATTAATACATTATTACAGCTCGTGCGTCACTTCTGAAACGTGTCAGGACTGTAAATGTGAGCTGCAATGACTTAAATACTAACATATAAGTTATATACTAGTATTTAAGTCATTAGTGAGCTGATTTAAGGTAAGAATAAAATCTGATCTGCGGTAAAAGACAAATAGTTTTATTCTGAAGTGCATGAACCCGGAAAAAGAAGAGGACATCCGGTTAATGCGTTTGTTTCTCCCCACAACAACATTTCTGCGCCGAAGCTGTGAAGTCTCATCAAGAATCAAATAAAGTGTCGAACCGGCGGAGCTGGACGACCATCCGTCAGCATGTCGGACCTGGACACGCAGGTTGCCGCCATTTTGGACGTCATGGTGACCGAAACTGTGTCGGAAATGTCGAAGATCCTCGGCGGGTCCGATCCAAGTCGAGCGACTCCGTGTGGGGCCGAAAACACACCCGAGTCTCCGGGCGAGAAGGTACAATGATCCGCGTCGGTCCGGTTCTGGTTCTGTTCAGTTCTGACCCATCCTCCTGACAAACAGCTGAGCATAGAAATAGAACAACTAGCTGCTGTGTTCCTGCTTGTTACGGCTGGTTAGCTGGACTCGGACCCTTTTTTCAGAGTAAATAACTAAATAAATCTAAATCTAATTAACTGAAGTTGAACTGAGGTCCAGAGATGACCCAGATTCGGACCGCAGGCCGAACCACATCTATCTGTTTTAGGTCCAGAAGCAGCTGAACCTGGATCAGTACTCAGCTGAAATGTTTCCAAACTCACCTGATGTTTGGAAATAAATCTGCTTTAATAAAAACTTCAGGAAGTAAGAAATGAGTTTACAGCTACAGCAGACTGACTGATGGAGTCTAAGAGTAGCGAAACGCTGCTAAAAGTTGCTAAATGCTAGCTAGAAGAAGCAAAATGTTGCTAAAAGCTAAAAGTAGCGAAATGTTGCTAAAAGTAGCGAAATGATAGCTAGAAGTAGAAAACACTATATAAAAGCCAAAAAGTAGCAAAAGGCTAGCTCAATGCTAAAAGAAGCCAAAGGCTAGCTAACAGCCAACATTAGCAAAACACTAACTGAAAGCTACAAGCATAGCTAAAAGTGGTATGATAAAAGTAAAACTACAAGTATCAAAACACTAGCTAAAAGCTAAAAGTAAAAAAGTGCTAGATAAAAGCCTAAAATAGTGAATGTCTGGCTAAAAACTAAAAGAAGCCAAATGCTAGCTTGTTAAGAAGGGTTTAACATATGTTATGCATCTTTATGTTTATACTGTATTTTAGTAGTTTTAAGTTAAGTTCTTTAGCCTGATATGTGGTTTAGAGGCGCCACCTACTGGCGAAAGGAGGAAAGAAAGAGAAAAACGGAGCATAGCAAGTAGCATGGAGGCTGATGGTGTGGCTGCTCCGACCGGTTCTGATGTGCGTTATTGACCGATGTAAGTAGTTGCAAATTGTATTTCCAGTGCTGTTTCTTTGAATATGATAAATGTAACGGGGACTGTTTATCACTGACTACTATGCTAATGGTTAGCCAGCTATAAGCTAGCTTCTCTGGTTCTGTTTAGTCATGTTGTTAGGAATAACTTTGTTCAGGTAATGTTTATCAGTGGAAATGTTCATATTTAAGCCCAAGGCTCATATTTAATGGGTCTAAGTCAAATATTGGCTCACGGTTAATTGACTGTAGAATTGATAAGTCACTGGTGGCTCTGTCAGTAAACAACTTAGCTAATTAATGTTGGTAGATCTGTATATTTAGAACTAGTTCATTTGAGTACTGTAGTTTAGTTGATCTTCATGTTTATTGGTGGACTATAAAAAGTAAGATATTTTGCCATGATAATGTACATGTTTTACATTGTCATTTTCTCTTATGTTTAGGACCACACACACACATACACAAACACACCCACACACCTACACACATACATCCCACGTACCACCAAAGGGAGATCAAGTCTGCTTAACCGGAATGCTGATTGTAACCTGCACTATCTTAAATAAAGAAGAAACAGACGACGAGCCTCAGTTTTCTCTGTGTCCTGACCGACACCCAGTGGCGAGCGTTAACTTCAAGCCAGCAGTAACAGTAACTCAATTGTCTACACTACATAGCTAAAAGCCAACATTAGCAAAACACTAACTGAAAAGTAGTATGGTAAGAAGACATTTTAAGTAGCTAGTTCATAGTTAAATGTAGCAAAACAGTAGCTAAAAGCTAAAAGAGCAAATGACTAGCTTAAAGCTAAAAGAAGCAGAATGATAGCTAAAAGCAGCAAAATGTTATTTAAAGCTAAAAGTATCAAAATGTTTGCTAAAGGCTAAAAGTAGCTTTAAGACGAGACCAGAGTCAAGATGCTGAAGCAGATTTCATATCTACAGATTGTTTTTAAAGGATCTGAACAGATATTATTGGAGAAAATGTTTGAAAATCAGATTAAATAATTTGGAAAGTAAAATAAAACAAACGTCTTAGCACTGAACATGTTGAACGGCTGGATTTAAACCGTTAAATACAGACAGAGAAATAAAAACCAGGAAAAAATCCTTAATGTTCTTATTGGAGCCTTGTTTCTGTGTTTGGCTCCTACCTGACTGCAGATTGTCTCTGTCCCGGTCTCTGTCCCGGTCCCTGTCCCTGTCTCTGTCCCTGTCTCTGTCTCTGTCCCTCAGGTGACGCAGCTCGGCGTCTTCATGGCATCTCTGGCTCAGGAAGTTGTGGAGAAGCTCTGCCGTCTGTTCGCCGAGCGTTCGTCGGCGCTGCAGCTCGAGGTAAACGATAAACGCCGTCACCGTCTCACCCCCTCCCCTCCTGGGTCCGTGTTCACCCGGTTTAAACCCCGACTCCTTCAGGCGGCGGCGGAGACGGAGCTGAAGCTGGTGCTGGACGGGGGGAGCGAAGGGGTCCAGGCGGAGGTGGAGGTCCTGACGGAGGAGAGGAGCGGCGAGCCTTCAGAGAGGAGGAGACGCAGAGGTGAGGAGCTCGTCTTCTTCTCTGCGGTGACGGAGTCGGTGAAGCTTCGAACGTCGTTTAAAACATCAAGAAGCAGTTTGAACTTCTTCAGTTTGTGTTTTAGTTTCCTGTTTGTGCTGCCTTGTTTTTGGATTTTAACTTCAGAATAAATCAAATTTCCTCCAACAGCTTCTGCTGATCGTGGCGTGAAGCCGTTGCCTATAAATCACCTGTGGAAAGGCCAAATTTATCAGGTGAGATCCAACTCTTCGCTTCTTTTAGCTGCTTGTTCACATCTTTCTTCTCCTCAGTCAGTTTCTCTTTGACACGTGTCCTGCTCTGAAGAATATCTTTTATTCAGGATTAAAGTCGTGTTTATTTAGCTTAATATATTTATCTGTTCAGAAATGTTCCTTTCAGTCAGGATGAGAACAAAAAAAACACAAAAACCACATTAGAAAGGCTGAAATCTGAACCTGAATCTGTTAAAAAATGTAAAAACAAAAACCTGCAGATGAAATAGTTTAACATAAATAAACCCTGAGTTTGTGTTTTCTGTTCATTTTTGTTTCTCCCCTCAGCTTTTTTAGATTCACACGACTTTATAGAGATAAAAACAAACATCTGTTTGGAACAATTAGTTGTTCAGAAATAAATAAATAAATAAAACCAAAGTTTAAAATGTTCAAATGAAAATCTCTGAAGCCAAAGACACGAGTCTCAGGAGTTTAATTATTATTTAATCAATAATTATAACAATTCAAACATCTGTTTCTGACATTTAAAAGTTAAATTTGATAAAATCCAAAAACAAAACTTAAACCGTTTTTATTTTCTATCAGTGATCTACGGGAGAATTTATCTCCTGTGTTCTTAGAGTTCAGTCCAGAGTCTTCGAATGTCTTAAATTAATCCAGATTTTCTATTTTAGGTCTTAAAATACGTTTAGTTACGTTTTAAGTTTGTAAGATCCATCAGTGTTTTATTTCTCCTGCTGTCGGCTTTCAGACAAAACTCCATCTCCCATCATGCAACAGTCCGGTCAGAACCAGCTTGTTCTGCTCCTGAAATTGGTTTGTTGTAGTTTTTTCATTTTTGACGATTTGGACTGAATTTAAATTAGAATAAAATTACTTTAAAATAAATTTTACAGTGACTTAGTTTTTGTAATTCATGTAGGTCATAAATTTGAACCATGACGATCTTTAAAGGTCTTAAAAAGTCCTAAATGTAACTTTTTATAAGTTAAACCTTACAAGTTTGACTGATGGAACAGCTAAACAACAGCTAAAGGAGGATTAAAAGGCCGACACGTGAAATTTAACAGAATAAAATGAGAAAACCGAGGATCTAAAAGCTGCTGGGTTCCCATCTGGAACACAAGAGGGCGCTCTTCTGACTAAACAGCATCTGGATTTTTATATCCGTTATTTTGGATTATTATGGATTATTATGTTGTCTCTGTCTCGTTCCTCCCCCAGGACAGCCTGCAGCTCGTGTTAATAAAAGAAGAGGGGGTGGAGGGCGCCTCCTGTGATCCTGGGCGCTTTCAGGACGATGGCGGCCCAGATTACCAGGTCGGCTTCTTTTATTTCCTGCCTTACGTTGGATTTGAATTCACTGCCTTTTGTTCTGTGAGAACTGTTCATAAAGTCTCCAGTTTTAATCATTCATGTTGTTGATCGACGTATTTTCACTCTGCCTTCTGTTTTACATCAAATTCTGACTCAGATGGTCTCATCAGGTTCATAAATTGCCTTGAAGAAATGCATATCACCCGCTGTTAGAGCCCAGAGTGTGTGTTGGGGATGACTCTCAGCTACTACCACGCTGAAGTTTAGCTCAGTATCTGTAAAAAAATGACCGACTTGAAGCCGTTATCACCCGATGATCACTTGCTGAGAATTTAATTCAAATTCATTCTCTGGTTCATGGGATATTTTGCTAACAGACAGACAAAAGAGATGTTCAACCACCTTTTATTTTGGCGGGTGATAATCATTTATCAAGTAGGCGTATAAAGTTGTCTTCGTGGTGCGTTCAGGTGCTTTTTTTTGCAGACACTGGTAATGATAGGAGGCAACAGATTGGTGTAACGGAGCTCTAATAAATCCTAAGATTACAGTTTTTAATGTTTACTTCAGTGTGAATGACAGTCTAACAAGCTAAACTGTCTCATTTAACAGCTAATGGTTCTGATTTCTGTCAGGAGGAACCGGAGAACCCAGCTGACGGGGACCCAGTTTGCATCAGATCCACACGGCTCCTGAACACCAAGCTGTGTGTCGGAGCCAAACCGGGGAGTCGCGTTCAGAAGGACAAACCTCTGAGCTGCAGACACTGCAGGAAGACGTTCAGCTCGACGCTGCAGCTCAAAGCTCACCAGGCCGTCCACGGCGCCAGCGCCGAGAAGCCCTTCCTCTGCCCCCAGTGCGGCCGAGGATTCTCCTTCCAGAGGAGCCTCGACGCTCACCTGATGCTTCACACGGGCACGTTTTTATCCTTCTCTCCTTTTATTCTCCCAGTGCCAGCAGGTGGCACCTGCAGCCAGAGGTCATAGCAGTAGCTTTTAGCTTTTAAAAAAGCAACTAATGTTAGCAGCTAAAAGCTACTGTTACTGTTAGCTGCTTTGCTAACAGAAGTAAAGCTCTGTGAGGACTTGGGGCTCGTCCGCGGTGAGCACCAGCTCCCCTGTGACCCTGCAGCTGAAGAAAATGGATGCATGAAAGCTAAACGTAGCAAGATGGTAGCTAAAAGCTAAGAGAAGGAGCAGATTTCAAAGAAAACGCTGATTCTGAAGGAACTGAAGAGACCTCGATGTATATCGATGGGGAAAATATTTGTAAATAAAGTTAAATAACTTGCAAAGTACTAAAGTTAGAAATATTTAAAGCCATAGCTCACTATTCCTGATGGAGCTGAACGTTTTGTTATATGAACCATTTTAGTAGCACAAAGTCTGCAGAATTAGTTTGACTGCAGAGAAACTTTAATTAGGAAAATGATGTTAATGCTGACTCAGCGTTCATGCACACATGGATGCCAAATTCACTCCCAAGTGTCTGTTTCTCACCTGCAGGTGAAAGGCCACACGTCTGTGAGGTCTGTGGGAAAGGTTTCACCCTGAAGCAGCTTTTGAGAACCCACCAGCAGCTCCACCAGGAAGTGCGCCCGTTTCAGTGCGAGCAGTGCGGCAAAACGTTTCACCGAGCGCACGGCCTGAAGCTGCACCAGAGGGTCCACACCGGCGAGCGTGGGTACCGCTGCCCGTACTGCAGCAAAGGCTTCACCCTAGCTGGGAACCTGCAGCGCCACCTGCGCATACACACGGGGGAGAAACCGTATAAATGTGAGACTTGTGGCAAAAGCTTCAACCAGGGGGACACTCTGAAGGGCCATCAGCGGATTCACACGGGCGAGCGGCCCTTCAGCTGCGACACCTGCGGCAAGTGCTTCATCCAGAAGAGCGCCCTGAAGCTGCACCAGAAGACCTCCCACGGCGAGCGGAGGCTGACTTGTGTCGCGTGCGGCGGCGTGATGACGTGTACCAACTCTCTGCGCCAGCACCTGCAGGCGCACGCCGTGACCATTCCGTGCACGTGTGTGTGCTGCGGCCACCGGCTCTGCTCCATCACGGAGCTGCGCGAGCACCAGCAGCAGCACACCGTGGACCGGCCTCACAGCTGCGGCATCTGCGGGAAGAGCTTCAAGTCGCCCAGCTACCTGAAGATCCACCTGAAGGCGCACAGCGGCGAGAAGCCGTTCTCCTGCGAGATCTGCGGTCACATGTTCACGCAGCACAGCAGCCTTAAATCGCACCAGGTAGGTAACGCTCAGACACGTCCAATAAATCTGAAATAGTGAAGTAACAGCTTGTCCTCCAACAGGTGATCCATATGGGAACGAAGCCGTTCAGCTGCAGTACCTGCGGAAAGTGTTTCAACAACACGGGCAACCTGAACCGACACCAGCGCATCCACACCGGAGAGAAGCCGTACAGCTGTGACACGTGTGGCCGCCGCTTCAACCAGGGCAACAGCCTGAAGGCTCACCAGCAGATCCACACGGGCGAGAAACAGTACATGTGTGACAAATGTGGGAAGAGCTTCTCCTACCTGAGGAACCTGAAGGACCACAAGTGTTTCTACATCTGAGCTGTCCCTTTCAGCGACATATTTCCGTCTCCGCCTCGCCTCGAGAACAGCAGAGGTGTGTTTTTAACATCTGGACCAGAGCTCCGCTAACAGGAAACATCTGAGGCTACAGCCCCGAATGTCCAGGTCCAAAACCCACACAGGTGATAAATAAAAGAAGCTGGTTTAAATCTGCTTAAATCTTAATTTCCAAAGTTAAATCATAAGTGTGGGGGCGGCCGCCAAGGGAGGTGGGCAGCAGATGATGAACTCGACTTAAAATACAGTTTTGCAATCCGTGCGCACAAAAACAAGGCGTCATTTTTAAAAAACTGTCAGAGGAAAAAGCTTGGCCGTGCAGCTCGCTGGTCAGCTGATCAGAATTCATCGAGACTGCAACTAAAAAATCTGCCTTTTTGTCTCATTTTTTACAGCGTAGCCGAGTTAACGGCTGAGTTTCTGCTGTTTTAGATTTACATTTCGAAGACTTGTGATGTGTCGCACGTTAAGGACAAAAACAACATTTTTTTAACACATTGCTTTGACTTTACAGAGGATTCAGAAAGTGAGGTTAAGTTGTTTAATACGGTTCAGTTTTATTCGTTTTAATCTTGTTTTCAGAAAACATGAGTTGCTGTAGAGATCTTCTTCCTAGATTAATACAAATAAACACTACTGTTCTTTTTGGTTTACTAAAGCTTTCTTACAGAGAATAGATTTATTTATAAATTTAAGAATCTAACATTTGAACTGTTTCTTACATGTTTAGTTCTTTTATTGATGTACGTGATTTATTTGAGTCTGCTTAAAGGTTTGAAATGATTTAAAATCAGCTGCAAACAGGAGAGATTCCTTTATTTCTGAACACATGAACAGCCTTCACAGCATTAATAGGAAGCCTGTTTTCATTCTGTCATACATTAATGCACTAATTGACCTTTTTATCCCAGTCTGAGCGCTTATTTTGCAGACACAAACAGTGAACAGATGCAGAAAGTCTAAGGGAGGAAAAACTCTTCAGAGGTGGTTGTAGATGACGGTTAGAAGAGGTGGCGTGAGCACCGTGAGCATTCGAGCAGGAGAGAAAGACGAGCCACCGGCAGCTCTTCTGATGCAGTAATCCTGTAAGAACAGAGGAGATTGTGACAGCTGCGTACTTTCAGAGAAGGCGGATAAGGAAGAGCTTGCAGAGACTGATGACGATGAGGGGGAATAACAGATGGGCTGATCTCCGAGTGCGTCTCTGTGCTCCGTGACCCAGCTGCAGAACTTATTCACAGACGTACAATCCCACAAATTACCCGACAAATAGGCAACGTTAAGTTTTCTCAAAGGCTCCAAAGTCTCGCTCCTCAGAGTCCGGAGCTGGTTGAACTTCAGGCTCAGGATTTGGAGATCTTTAAGTCCTTGGAAGACGTCAGGCTGCAGGTGACCCAGCTTGTTTTCGTCCAAGTTTAATACCTTGAGTTTGGACAGCCGGACAAAGAGCCGAGGGGTTAACCTGTCCAGGCTGTTGTTCTGCAGCAGGAGGCTGCGGAGGTTCAGGAGGGGGTGGAAGGTGTTGAAATGGATGTTCTGAAGCTTGTTGAAGCTCAGCCTGAGTTCTCTCAGGTGAGCCAACCCTTCAAAGTCATCTGCAGACAGCTCAGAGAGATCGTTGCCGTCCAGATGGAGTGTTATGAGTTTCCTCTGAGCTGTGAAAAGGTTTGAGGGAAGTTTAGTTAAGCGGTTTCCATCCAGTTTTAACTCCTTTAAACCAGTCAGAGCCGTGAACTGGTCTGGATCCACAGATGAGAGGTGGTTGTTGGAGAGGCTCAGGGACTTGACTCTCATCAGGCTGTTGAAGGTTGAGGGATGAAGCGACTTAATGTGGTTGTCATGCAGGCTTATCTCCCTGAGAGACCTCAGCTTGTGGAGGAGGCCTTTGGGGAGGTGCTTCAGGGCGTTGTTCTCCACGTGCAGGACCTGCAGCGACCTAAGCTTGGTGAACAGAGCAGGATGGAGCTCCCGGATGAGGTTGTGTGACAGCTGCAATTCTTTTAGTTTGTGCAACGCATCAAAAACTCCGAGCGGTAAGGCAGAAATCTGGTTGCTGTTCAGGTGGAGCTCCTCCAGATTGGTCAGGCTGCTGAACACATCGGAGGGAAGGGATGTCAGTCCGTTCCTGTACAGATCAAGAACCTCAAGGCTGATGAGGTCTCTAAAGACTCTGGGTTGAAGAGAAACTAAAAAGTTTTCACTGAGGTCCAGGTCGGTCAGGTTAAGCAGGCCTTTGAGCGATCCCTCTGACACGGCGGTCAGCTGGTTGCTCTTCAGGTCCAGGTGGGTCAGCAGGCTCAGCGAGGAGAAGCAGTCCTCAGAAAGGTTGGCGAGTTTGTTCAGAGCCAGGATCAGAAAATGGAGCTGCTTTACATCCCTCAGTGCTCGGGATGGAACGGCGTCCAGCTGGTTCTGACTTAGGTCCAGGTGTTTGAGACCCGTTGGTCCTCTGAAGCCTGCCTCTCCCACCGCGGTGATCCTATTATTGGACACATCAAGTTTCTCTAACATGGTGGAGTTCCTGAAAACATCGTTCTCTATCTGAGGGATGCTGTTGAAGCTGAGGTGGAGCTCAGTGAGGAGCACGGCTCCGTTCAGCGCCCCCGCCTGCAGCATTTCAACCTGGTTGTAACTCAGAAACAGTGTCTTCAGATTAGCTAATCCATGAAGGAAACCAAACGGCAGATGTTTGATTTGGTTCTTGCTCAGATCCAAAAAGGTGAGAGCGGGGCAGTTCAGGAACTGACCGGGGTGCAGAGACCGCAGGTTGTTGTCACGTAGCAGAAGCTTGTACAGCTTCGCCATCTTGGGCCAGAGTGGGCGATGTGATAAGAAGACGCCCAGCTGGTTCTGGGTCAAGTCTAGAATCTGTAACAGACAGAAGAAAGTGCAGACTTCTTAATCCCTGCAGACAAATCTCAACATTATGTTGATCGTGTTAAAAATAACTGAACCCCAGTTCCAGAAAAGTTGGGACGTGATCTGCAAATCTCATAAAACCCATTTTATTTTGAAAGTAACATAGTAAACGTATCAAATGTTTAAACTAAAGAAGTCTACAGTTTTTAGATTTAAAAAAAAAAAAACAAATTTTGATTTTGATGGCAGCAACTCGTCTCTTTAAAGTTGCTCCAGATGTTTCTCCTCTTCTTCTCCCATCAGTCTGTAAACATCTGGACCTGAGGTTGTCCCATTCTGTCTGTAAACATCTGGACCTGAGGTTGTCCCATTCTGTCTGTTGTTCTAAAACCTGGACTAATGCACCCCCATACCATCAGAGAGGCAGACTGACCTCTTTGGTCCAGAGGAGACACATCTGTTCACATCTGGCTTCTTCTTTGCCTGATAGAGCTTTAAGCAGCATCTGTGGACGGCACGGTGAGCTGTGTTTACAGAACAGAACCAGAACCAGCCTTGACCTTTGACCTCAGAGGTTTCTGCAGATTCTTCAGATCTGTTGATGATTTTAGGACCTGGAGATGAAATTATTCCTGTTTTCAGACAGTTTCTCTCAGCCTGGTGAACCTCTGCCCATCTTTCCTTCTTTAGATTCAGCCTCTAAATCCTCTTTTTATCTCCACTCCTCTCACTGACCTGCTGACAATTAACCTCATTAGTTACTAAAAGCTCCTCCAGATGTTTCTCATTCGTCCCGCTCACTTTTACAGCCTTTTGTTGCCTCTGGAACAACTTTGAGATGTGTTCAAATTCAAAATGATCTGATTTTTGTTTGTAAGAATTGATGCAATATTTTCAGTTTTCCATTGTGAATAAAATATGGGTTTATGAGATTTGCAAATGACTGGATTCTGTTTTTATTTTCATTTTAGACAACATCCCAACTGTTTTGGAATCGAGGTTTTAAAAAACTAGGAAGGAACAAGAGAAAAGCTGTGATTTTTCACACCAAACATTTTTATTGTATGATTTACATTTTTAAATTTAGGTTCCTCTCTTCCTTCCAGCTAATCAATCAAACCATGAAAAAGATTTAAAAATAACACATTCATAAAGCTGCAAGAACTAAAACAACCAGAACCAGAACCTGATCACCAACATCCAGTTCTGACTTAAAACTTTTTGGAGATGTGTTCTGTTCGTGAGGTTTGCGTATCTTTGCGTTCTGGATTTTGTTTTTATTTTATACAACGTCTCCAACTTCTTCAAAGGTGGGTTTGTACGTCAAATAAGAAGCAAAGACATATTTATGTCAGCCCGTTTTTACAAAGCTGTGCTTTCTATGTTTCTACAGAAGCAACAAACCACAACACTGTGTGTGTCTCGCAGTTAGCCGCCTGTTTCCTACCTGCAGCTCGTTCAGCCCACGCTCCGGCACTTCCTCTATCCAGTTGTATGAGATGTACAGGTTCTCCGTGTCCTCAGGCAGCGCAGGTATCTGTCTCAGCCCTCTGTCCCGACATGTAACTGTGGTCAGGTTGTGTTCGCAGCGGCACTTTGATGGGCAGAGGTCCACAGCCCACGCCACGAGGCTGACGGAGGCCAGAGTCAGAGCTGCCAGCATCCTCAGCTGCAGCAGAAGAAGAAAAATCATCTGTAAACTGGATAAAGCTGCTCAGTGTAAATGTTTTATGGGTTCTGGGTTCATATGCAGTTTTAAAAGGTATAGAATTGGATTTTTTTTTGTTTTTCAGGTGTGGAATAAAAATCAGCTCAAAAAAAGATCATTGTTTGGTTCAATTAAAGAAATTAAACACAATAAAACAGACAAAAAAGATCACACTACAGCTAATAATCTTTAACACTTTGTGCTAATATCTGCTCCTAAGATACGTTTGCTTATATATGAGTTACTTTTCATCAGTTCACTTGTGTTAAGCATTTATTTTTGCATTCTTTTCTTTTTGCCTGTTTTAAAAGACCTCAGAGCTCAAACTGAGTAAAAATGAACCTTACCTGTGATTCGACGTCTGTGACGCTTGCTGAAGATGTTTGTTTTGTTGCAGAGTTTGGTTAAAAGTGGAGCGTTCAGACGGTTATCTTGTCTTCATCTATGCAGCCGAGGATCAGTTCAAAGAAAGAAGTAAGAGATGAGCAGCTCGGTGTGGTTGCAGGTCTGCATCTGTATTACTCAGAAACTCAAGCAAAGAGAAGTCCCTTCTGCACGCTGACAAACCACAACAAGGTTTAACTCTCAGCTGATGCTGCGTTTTACAAAAAAGGACAGGAGTTTTTAAAACACTTCACTCCTACATCCCATCTGATCATTAATTCCCCTGAAGCACTTTTAAAAAAGTCTCTTTTTGAAGAAGAAACCTTCACCGGTCTCAGGTAAAGCAGTTTTATATTCATTTTTATTTTGCAGCATTGGAAAGGAAACTCAGCTCTGCTGCTCAAAGAAAAGACTGACTAACAGAAACAATCAAACCTCGGGGGATTTTGTGCTTTGTGATCCATAAAATATTTAGAGAAAAAGTCTGCCCTTAAAGCAGACGTGACTAATTGGTTCTGTTAGTCACGCAGCCTGCAGGCGAGGCTGCAAATCTCCGAGCTTTCTGACTCATTTCTCTCATTTTTTAAAATACAGAAACAAACAACTAAATATAACAATCAACTAAATATTAGTTTGAAATGCAGCATAAACTTTACTGACAGAAATAAATCCTTGTCTGACTGAATTGGCTTCATTTTATTTGTTTTATTAGTCTTTAAATGTGCCTCCTTACTGCAGGCAGGTTTTTATATTTTCACACTCGCTCCGGATATTCTTGTGCACCAGAAGCGGTTCTGTGTTCTGCAGACTAAAATATTCACTTCTCTTTGCTTTCCCCAGCAGATGGCACTAAACTCTTATTTTTGTTGTTTCCTCTTTGGGAGGTGAGATGTTTTTTTTAATTAAAAACTGTTGTCTGTTGTTTAGGTTCTTGCAGCTTTATGAATATTGTTATTTTTAAATCTTTTTCATGGTTTGATTGATTAGCTGGAAGGAAGAGAGGAACCTAAATTTAAAAATGTAAATCATATAATAAAAAATTCCAAAACAGTTGGGATGTTGTCTAAGATGTAAATAAAAACAGAATGCAATCATTTGCAAATCTTATAAACCCATATTTTATTCACAATGGAAAACTGAAAATATTGCAAACAAAAATCAGATCATTTTGAATTTGAACACATCTCAAAGTTGTTCCAGAGGCAACAAAAGGCTGTAAAAGTGAGCGGGACGAATGAGAAACATCTGGAGGAGCTTTTAGTAACTAATGAGGTTAATTGTCAGCAGGTCAGTGAGAGGAGTGGAGATAAAAAGAGGATTTAGAGGCTGAATCTAAAGAAGGAAAGATGGGCAGAGGTTCACCAGGCTGAGAGAAACTGTCTGAAAACAGGAATAATTTCATCTCCAGGTCCTAAAATCATCAACAGATCTGAAGAATCTGCAGAAACCTCTGAGGTCAAAGGTCAAGGCTGGTTCTGGTTCTGTTCTGTAAACACAGCTCACCGTGCCGTCCACAGATGCTGCTTAAAGCTCTATCAGGCAAAGAAGAAGCCAGATGTGAGCAGATCTGTCTCCTCTGGACCAAAGAGGTCAGCCTGCCTCTCTGATGGTATGGGGGTGCATTAGTCCAGGTTTTAGAACAACAGACAGAATGGGACAACCTCAGGTCCAGATGTTTAGAGACTGATGGGAGAAGAAGAGGAGGGAAACATCTGGAGCAACTTTAAAGAGACGAGTTGCTGCCATAAAATTAAGAAATACTACTGGTAGAAATCTTTGGATTGGATGTGTTTGTTATGTTTTGTTGTAAATAAAATTTGGATTTAGGAGATTTGCATCTTTGCATTCTGTTTTTATCGATCCTTTTCACACGTCCCAACTTTCTTCAGAATCGGGGTTGTCGTTTTAATTCTCAATGAATGTCACAGCTGTCTGAACGGACCGACCGAGCAGACGATCGTCAGACTGGCTGTAATCCCTCACAGATCACCAGTCAGGGCAGCGTTGGAGGAAGTCTGTGAGGATTGGCAGAAACAGCAGATATTATGACCGGATGAAGTGGAAAAAAGCAGATTGTTTGTGTTGCGTTATTCCTTAAAAAAAAAAACTTTTCACCTTTAAGAATAAGAAGTTTATTTAACCAGGCAACCAGAGCTTGTTTGGAAAAACTCTGATTCTAAATAAAAAGAAATGCTCGAAATTAATCAACGTTTTGTAGAAACGTTTCTGACCGATGTTAAAACCATGCATTTGTTTGTGTTGGTTTCTCGGGGTTAGTGCGGTCTATAGTTGGATCAATCCCTGCTGACGTGGGCAGACCTTTAACACACACACACACACACACACACACACACACACACACACACACACACACACACACACTTTACCCTTCAAATGTAGAAAACAACAAACAACCATTCCTCTCCTATACCCCATTAGATGTATTGACAGTTCCATATTCAATATTTTTTGCTGCAATTAGTTTATGCACAGCTGACTGGACAGTGCTGCTAATGAAGCCAGATTTCTCTGAAACCCGGGGTTTGGACTCTGCAGCTCGCTGCCTGATTCGCTCCGGCTGATCTTTACGCCATCGATCCTGGTGCCATTTCAGCAGCCCTCTGCGGTCCTGGCAGATGTTATCCCTGCTGGCTCCAGTACCAGAACCAGGAGGTCTGCAGCTGCAGGCGAAGGATGAGGCCCTGGATTCGTTCCCGCAGGTTCCGATCCGTCCAGGTAAGACCTGCTTCTGTTCTGGGCTCGGGTCAGGTGAACTTGAACTCTGCAGGTTCTCACAGTTTTCAAGTTCAGAAACAAACATAAACAATCCAAGGATGTTTTAACAAAACGCTTTTTAAGTTTTGAAAGGAAAAAAAAAAGCTAACTTCAAGTACCTAAACTAGCTACAAGTAGCTAAATGTTAACTAAAAGTAGCAAATACTGGCTAAAAGTAGCAAGAGGTTAGCTACAAACACAGAAAAGCTGGCTAAAATAAGAAAAATGGTAACTAAAAGATGCAAAATGTTAGCTAAAGGTAAAAGTAGCAAAACTCTACGTAAAAGCAGCCAAAGGTAAGCTACAAGAAGGAAAAAGTGTGCTAAAAAATAAAGCTAAAGGCTGGTTAAAAAAGTCCCAAAATGTTAGCTTGTAGCTAAAAGTAGCAAACGGCTATTTTAAAGCCAAAGTAGCTTAAGGCTAGTTAGGAGCTAAAAGCTAAAAGTAGCAGAGCTGTTGCTAAAAACTAAAAAGGAAAGACAAAAATAGAACAAGTACAGAAAAACAGATTTCAAAGAGAATAATGTTTTTGAAGCGATTAAAGATATATCAGCGTATTTCTATATTTAAATAATATTTCTAAAAGTACAAAAGTTACAAAAAGCAAAAGTCATAAATGAGCTGAACTTTTTGATGTATGAAGGGCTCAAAGAGGACAGAAGTAATGAGATTACAAAGAAACATACGTTAAAAATAAAACAGTTTTAAAAAATCGTTGTTTTTTATTGCGTGAATGCTGAAGGAAGCAGCAACACAAAGTAGTAGGAATGAAACCCGGATGGCTGATTTTTTCTGTGTAGCACCTGAAGGCAGCACGAGGCGCGCGCGCCTGTGTGTGTGTGCGTGCGCGCGCCCTGGCTGACGTCCCTCCCTCCTTCTTTCTCTTCTTCTTGTCACTGTTTCTCGGCAGCCGAAGAGGTGGGAAGAATCCGGGATTTTTCTGTTTTTTTTAATCGTGTCTGGGTTTTTTTTTCTTCCTCTTCCTGCCGCAACAAATGCTACGTTTCTGGTACCGAGAGAGGACGGGTTCGAGCTGTGCCGCCCGGTGAGTCTGCTTTCACCGCGACGATGAGAGCCGCGAAGGGTGGACTGGGCTGAGAGGAAGGACCGGGGAGAAGCTGCCTCTTTCTTCGATACACAGCCCGCAGGGTTGGCCATTGATTTATCTCCCAAGGCTGCGTTTATCCGCCCGCCGGCGTCCAGAAATGCCGCCTCAGCCCGTTTAGCTAACTGCCCGAAAGAAGCCACATTAGCTAGCTAACAGGAAAACACAAACTCCCCCCGTTTTTAATTTTTAATTTTCCTGAACTCAAACCGCGGTGGTCTCACCACTGTTTCCTTTTTTACCTTTTATCCCCGCAGCGGTTCACCTCAGTGGTTTTATCCCCCTTTTTTTAAATCACCTGAGCATGATTCAGCTGGAATTAAACCGGCATTTCTCATCAATCCGTCCGGTGTTGACTGAACCCATACGGTAGCATCTGGAAGGGATTTTTAGGAGGGGGAAGGTAAAGCTAAGCAGGTTCGGTTCTGTCCGTGTTGTTCTTTTTGGACCAACAATGAGGTGGATGTAGCTAACCAGTTGTTTTTTTTAATCTATATTTTAAACGCATCACTTTGAGCTGGATCCCTGTGATCCGTGCTGCCTTCACGGACCCTGACAATGAGGAGGATGGTGTGAGGAGAAGCGCTGTTTTCCTGCCTCACACTCCGAGCCTGCTGGGACTCTCCGGGCTCATTTTTTAAAATTAAATCAACTGTGAACGCACATCCTCCTCGGCCCGGCTTTTATTTATTTATCTCCTGGACGGACGAGCTCTCAGGGACAGGAAAACAACAACAACAAAAATGGCTTTACGCACGGCGCTGCCTGGGAACGAGCGGAACCCGGAGCATGTAAGTAAATTAATTAAAAACGTCTGGGTTTTTCACCTTCAGCTGCAGGTTCGGCTCATGATTATACCCTCTGAGATTAATCCATGTTTAAACAGCAGCTGCAGGCCTGGATAATCTGTGGCTCGTTCGGGACGGTTTTCAGGCTGCAGAGGTGACTTAATGGGGTGCTGAATTATGTGCATGTAATCACTGATTTTCACCGCCTAGCCTCTTCATTTCTTCCTCCAGCTGATCAATAATTAATCCATCAGATGCAGGACCACCCTGCCCTAAGTCATCCTTCAGTCCACCCTTTCATCACTTCATTTTCTCACTTTAAATCTGTCCATCTGTCCAAACAATCTGATTTTTTTGGCTTATGGTTTTAAAAAAATGGGAATTTGTTGATCCAGAAGAAGGTAAAGCGCCCATATTTCCATTTGTCGTCCAGCTGAGAGATAATCTTAACATAATTTTTAACTTTCAGGTCCAACTAAAGCGGCTTTATTTTCCCAAAGGTGCAAAATGAAAAACTTGTTCAACAACAAAACAGGCTGTTAGTTTACATTTTCAGCTGTTTATTTCCCGTAAATCACACGGTTTGGTTTGTCAGAGCATGCTTTGTTTCCACCGGGAAAACAATTTAATGTTCTGCAGAAGCAAACTCAATCTGTGGGGCGAATAACGGTTTATTCCAGGTTATTTAACAAAAAATAACTTATTCTAATCACTGAAAAAGCTTCTGGACTTTCATTAAATAAAGCATTTGCTGTAAGTTTCATGGCAGTCTAAACATATTATGCATATTTTTGTGACCAGCAGCAATTCAGGACATTATTTTTCCCCAAAATTTATCATTTTAAAACGCTTTAACTTTATGTTTATGTTTCTTCTTAAGCTTAAACTTTTGTTGGCATACCAAATATTTGTATAGAAAGGGTGGATGAAAACTGAATTTTAGGCAACACAAAATCTGCTGGACGCCTCATGTTGGACGAGCAAAAACCGCAAAAAACGTGTAGCAGCGTTGGGTAAAAAAAGCCACATTATATTGCAGAAGTCTTTGTGTATTTTGTTGTTGAGAGGTTTAATCAGATTTAAATAACTGTGTGGAGATCTGGGTAAATCACAGGAAAAAAGAGCCAGAAAGGTTGGATTTCTGGAGCAAAAATTCAACATTTTTAAGGTCAGATTTATTGAAATATGTGGCTCTTGTAAAACAAACCGAGCAGGACACACTTTGTTACCAGAAAATATATAAAAATGTGTTCACAGAAAGAAAAGAGAGCTAAATTTAAAAACAGACAACGAGGAGCTCAGCTGTCTGTGGAGTGAATGTGTTTATATAAAGCAGTATTTGGAAAATATACGGTGTTAATATTTTACTGTAGGGTGATAAAATATGGATAATTGTATTTAAGATAAGTTAAATAAAGGTAGGAATTAAAAAGCATGTTTGTTTGTGTTACATTGCAGTCTGTGGAGTTTGATTTGCTTGGTAATTATGACTTTAATATGACGCCTTTCTTCTGTTTCCATCTGTTTGTTTTAATGTTTGAAACGCTGCCTCCTCTGATGGTTGATGAACCTGTAGCAGCAGCAGCTCGGTGCTGCAGAAATCTGCTGCGTCAGGCTAGCCAGCTTCGCACCGCTGTTGTTTTTCTGCTGATTGATTTGTTTTTATTCATATTTTTTTTTTTTTCTGATTTTGAGTTGAAGGGTTCTTTTGAAAGGTTGCGTAAAGATGCATGTCAGGCGCGGGGGTCTCCGGTTTCTTGAGGCGCAGCTTCGTAAACCGTCCCCACCTTTATCTCAAGGGCACTCAGCTTTCACCGGTCTCCTGCAGTCCGTCTGGATTCGAAGCTTTCACAAAGAGCCAGCCAGCCAACAGAAGGCAAAATACAGAATAAGGTTATCTTTGCTGTGTGTCGTCACCACATAAATGACTTTTGTCTGCTTAATTTGTAGAAATCACTCTTATAGATCACAGAATATACTGTCTTCCTTTGCATTCTCATTGATATTTTACTTCCAGTGATTGTGTTGGTGAGAAATATTAATAAAACATAAAGTTTCCCATCCTGGTTGATGTTAATTATGAAGGAGCCTTCGTCCCCCTGACTCACCCTGGATTGTTACACCTCGGTGTTTATTCTCCCAGTAGCTCTTTTATATGAAGCAAACTTCGGGAGGAGTTTTGATATTTACATGAACCTGTCCAGGCTGGTTTGAACACTTTGCGTTGAGTCACACCTGAATGTATAGCTCAGACGTAAGACTCAAAGTTATTACCTTAATAACCGCGTTTAAATGGCTCAGTTACGCCAACAGCAGAACCCTTTGTAGTGAGCTTTTCCCCGTCACGACGTACATTTAGTTTAATTCGTTTTACCCCAGAGTAACGAAACAGTTTCTCCTGAAGCAGAGGGGTTAGCCGAAGCTTCGCCCACCGAACCCTTGGTGTAATTACGTCTTTCTCAAAGTGAAGTTGGTTCGTTTGTGAAGTTTACAAATAGAATTTAATGTCTAACGTTAAACGCTTTATAAGTGTTTCAGTATTTCGATGTCTCAGGTGATCTGTTTGCACTTGGAGTTTCGGATGTGAATGACTCTCAGCTACTATTACACCAAAGTTTAGCTCAGTGCAGATGTGGAGCAACGTTTGTGTAGGCGTAGTTGATTGGCTGTGACGGCCATATTGACATGGGTTGAGTCAAAGAGCAAAGCAAAGATCTTACTCAGTGTGTTGTGCTCTAAGTATGTGTTTGAGGAAATGCTCAGCTACTACCACGTCAAGTTTTAGCTCAACGTCTGTAAAACTGGCCGAGTTGAAGCCATTTTTGTTCTTTCTAAGGCCACTTGGCTGTGGCAGCCATATTGGATTTGGTTAACTCCAGAGGCTAATCAGTTGTAGATGTTCATCCGGTGGTTTCATTAAAATCAGTCCAGTGGTTCATGAGATATTTTGCTAACAGACTCTGACAGTTAATGTCAGATTTTCAGGAAAGCTCTCAGGCAGTGTGCAGAGCTCAGAGTCTGTGTTGGGGAG
Organism: Kryptolebias marmoratus; assembly: GCF_001649575.2. Taxonomy (NCBI): domain Eukaryota; kingdom Metazoa; phylum Chordata; class Actinopteri; order Cyprinodontiformes; family Rivulidae; genus Kryptolebias; species Kryptolebias marmoratus. The sequence continues at coordinate 2,148,269 of NC_051431.1, forward strand.
GACTCTCAGCTACTACCACGCCAAGTTTCAGCTCAGCATCTGTGAAATTGGGCGAGTTGTAAACATTTTTGTCTTCAAAGGTCATTTGGCTGTGGCAGCCATCTTAAATCTTAATGTTTTTCAGCTGTAGGTGTGCTCTCTGAGAGTTTTATTTTAAAACTTTTATTGATTCATTAGATATTTTGCGAACAGCCCAAACAAACACAGAAAACATGATTGCTCTGCCGGCGGCGGCGGGCGATAACTGAAGTGATGTTTTGTTAGCAACCGGCCCCCGTTATTAAAGTTAATGACAGTTCGACTGCAGCAAATCTTTATTTTTTATATGCAGAACACCGTGTTGAGACAAAACTAGCGTAACAGAACCTTTTAAGCAGCGCAGGACAGAAAATAAGCAGTTTAGCTGTAAGCTGGGAAGCAGAATCATCAGGTTTTCTTCTGTCCAGCCTGTTGGTAACGTCACCATGGCAACAAAAGAGGTCCTCAGTATCCTCACCTCCCTATTATTCCTCTTCGTCCCACCCTCCCCTCTCCCCCACTCGTCTTTATCCGTTTTAACCCAGACGTTTGCTCTCGGCACCCTCACTGGTGTCTGCTTTTTTCTAATTAAAGGCCTTATTTCGCTCCATTGTTTAGCTTTAGAGGAAAAGATGAGGAGGTGGAGGCGAACATGGCAGCCTGTGATGATGTTAAAGCAGACTGTATCTTTATGGACTGCAACATAAAACACTTTACAACACAGATACATGAAAAAATTAACTTTAAGTAAATGTTTCTACCATGTTAGATTAAGTAAATGTTTGGTTTAGTGTAGGATTGTTGCTAAGAGCTGTAGAATAAATAGAAAACATGTCACGTTATCGATGTTTTGTTTCTGTAATAGTCGTTGGAGCAACAGCCACAGTTTTACAGATCCTTTTCTCTCCTTCTCTTCATTTACGTTTTATTTCTACTCCTCAGAGTAAGAGTGTTAAAGTCTGTCACCTTGTTTTGTGATCCTTCAGACCTGAACAGTGACAATCATCTCAGCTGAGTCCGTTTTATCTTTGTTTCACCTCAGACAGCAGAACGATCACAAAGTTTAGCATCTGTCCTGTCACAGAAATTGGTTTATTGCCTGTTTTTGTAGGTTAATTTTTACCTTTGTAAACACATTACTTTACTTTGGTGTCAGAATAAATTAATTTTGAACACGAGCACGTTAAGAAAATCCTCTAATCAGTCAGAGTTTTTTTTAATTTAGTTTCTGTAATTTTAGAGTGAGTTTGGAAACCTTTCAAGCTTTTATTTTAACATATTCTTAACAGATTACAGAAATAATTGGTGATTTGATTGTGATTAATTGCAAACGTTCACATCTTGCATTCTTTTTTTTTTCAGCCTGGTGACTATTTCCTGTTTTTGTGTCTTGTTGTTTTGCTTAAAAATGTCATAAATCAACTGTGGGTTGTGTCTTTATCAGTGTTCATCTTGAACTTAGACTTAGTTTGTTTGTTTTTTTCTACTCCTGATGATCTTAACTAATCTGCATATGAAATAGCTTTTTTGCATCTGAACTTTTTCTGTTTGTTTTCAGTCAGTTTCCTAATTAACATTCAAGCAAATACTCTATTTTTATTGTTGTTTTGTATTTCTGTCACAAGCATTTTCTTATTTCTGCTCATGTTGAACGTGAGACAGTTTTAGAAGCTGTTTTGTTTAGGTTCTTGTGCAGAAGTCGACACTGAAGGTTATTAGAATGAACAGAGATGCGTCTAACGTACGTCTGTGCTTCTTTTTTCTGGTGAACTTTGGGAAAAGGTGGACTGTTTTGCTCGGGGCTAGTCATGAGGTTTTATGTGTGAGAGAGAAAAGGAAGTCGTACAGTGGGTGTGGGTGACTGCTTGTGTGCACACGTACAGCTGTGCGCTCTCGTGAAAAGACCAACATGTCTGCCTGTGTGCGACGACTGCAGGGCAGAGCGGGGCGTTTGTGTTCCCCGGACGACCGAGGGATTCATGAACTCGCTGTCCCGACACGTTACCTTCGCCTGCTGCTCTCGATGGCGTTGGTTTCACCTGGAAACACAGCAGATCTGAACCATGAGTGATGGGTGCAAAGTCAGGCAGGCTGCTGCTAGATAACCTATATTTGTCAGAACCCTTTTCTGATGTGCCGCGCTAACGCAACTTCAGTGTGTGCTTAGGGTACAGCGATAGCCTAAAGGCAAAATAAAAAAAAACAAAAAAACAAGATAGTTGCAAGGAAATGTCCAGTTTGAATCCCTGAAGCACGGATTGAGTTACCAACTGTTAACCCTGTTTAACTACCACAACCACGGTGCACGTCACCGAGCGTCTCTGGTTGTCTGTAGGGGTAAACTGTGGCAGCACTTAGCTGTGAAAGTTTAAAAAGAGCTTAAGAGCTTAGCAGGCCTTCCTGTAAAAGGGTTACTCAAGAGCGTGTCGTCGTGTTAAAATAAAAATCAAGGGTTTACTAATGAGAGGGCGTCACTTTTTGACCTGTTTTCAGTCATGTTTTTCCAAACGGCTCCTCAGTTTGCTTGACGTGACGCTCTGGTTCCTCAAGAAGAAGTTTGAGAAACTGCTTACGCTGCTCTCCCCCCATCCCCCATACGTGCTGATGAAGCTATTCTGAGACACGTTAAACCAGATCACACCAATCTATGGAGACATTTTATTAAATACAGAAACTGTTGTGCAGTGACTTTGAATGTTTGTTTTGTGCAGCATCTACTGAACATTTGCAAACCTCATATTTAGTTTCAATTAAGATTCACCTGTTAAAATGTCATTGTTTTTAATTAAACTCAGTCTCAATGTAACGGCTTCTCAATTAGCATTTCTCGAAATATTATTTACCAAAATATCGTTCACTATCTGATCTTTCTAAGCGTGTTCGTGTTGTGTAAGCAGTTATTGTGTGAAGTAATGAAAACAAGGATGTTGCATCTCTAAACCACCAAGTGTCAACATTTTGGTTTAAAAGAACAGAAACTTGTTTTAGAAGCTTCGTTAAAAGGCTGGATGAAAATGTGCAGCGGGTGGACGTGACGCACTAAATCCAAGCGTAATTGTCACCGTTTTCAGTCAGCATAAATAGCTTTTTCTGTCCGTCGTTATGTAATTCAAGCTGTGTAATTCAGCGTTAGTTAATGGCTGCTGAACAGGTGGCTTTCTCTGGAGATCAGGCTACAGCGAGAAGAATGACTGCTCGTTCTAACTGCCGTGCACACACACACACACACACACACACACACACACAAACCCCTGCAGACGGACATATTATCAGACGAGGACAGTTACAGAAAGAGGCAGCAGATGAGCATAAAGGCCACGCTGATGCTGCTGGTCGGCGCACACAGCCGGCCTGTTGTGTTCATTGTGCGACAGGCCTCTTTCAGTGTCAGACTCTCAGGTGTAGATTTTCTCCTCAGGCTCCGGCTGCTGCAGATTAACCCCTTCAGAGACTAAAGTCCTGCTTCCTGTTATCTGTCGGCTGATTTTCTGGTCAGCATCTGGCCTCTCTTCTTTGTTCTTCTTCGCTCTTAGTAGACTGAATGAGCATTTTCCCCCTCTTGTTTTCAACCTACTCTGCTTTAAACTAATTTCCTTTACATTTTAGCTGCATTAGAGACAAACTTGAAGCATCCTTTGTTTAATTTGTTTAATACTGTTGCAGCAGATAGAGCTTCCACAGTTTCTGTCCGTTTGCTGCTGACAGGTCCTCCACGACTGAAGAATATAATTTAGCTGTAATCAGCAACATAAAAGTCACATCCCATGTGGTTGTTGACTGTTTAATAGTGGAATATCTAATGAGGATATCCAGCCACGATTTCTGCACAGAGCTAAGGTCTTGGCGTCTCATGTACTGCGAGCTGAAACACTTTATTGTGCATAATTATGAATCAGACTGCAGACGGCTCAGAACTGATCAGATTGTGAACTTTTTCAGTGCTGGAGAAGTGAGTGGGTAGAAAGCACTGAGCATAAATTACAGGAGTGAATGAGAAGAGTTTAATCAGAGTTTAAAGATGAATAAATACACTGAAAATGATGAGCAATAAAGGGAACATATCAGTGATTGGTCTCAGGATGAAGTTGTTTCCATTATTGATTCTGTTATGTTTGAAGTGACCCGCAGTGGACGTTTAAGGGTCAAATAACTTCAAGTAAATATTGTAAAACCTCACACTCCCCCCGATGTGTGTGGCATGAAAAACAAAGGTTGTTAGTTTGTAAATAGGTGAGCAAGAAACATGTTTCATAAAGCACTTTGTGGAACTTAAACCAGGATGGAAAAACTACGTAACTGTAATTTATTTAGACCTAAGTTATGAAAAGAAAACTCATTCTTCAGGGGTTGCAGAGATTGTTTTAAAATGAGATCAGGAAGCGACGGGAACACATCATTACACAGAGAGAGGAAAAAAGTCCGCCTGTGTCGAAACGTGGAGGCAAACCGAGGTTTATCCGAGAAATGACTCAGCTGTTTAATCCACTTCTGTTGATCCAAACAGAATAAATCTGACCCGCCTAAGTCGGCTCAACACAGCCCTGTGATGAGTTTTATGCTGCCTAATGTGGCCGAACTCCAGCTCTGTGTGTTCGTAGCTCCGCACCGTCCAGACAGAGTCTGGTTACGCTTTGCATACTGGAGCCAGACAGGGGAGAAGACGTGCCTTTCCCCTCATCTGTCCTTTTCAGATGGCTTCTGTCCGACTCGGGGCCGAGTCGGCACTAACATTTAGAAAGAACTCGCCTTGTTAGCAAAAACAAGCTGAAGTTGTTTTTAAATTCACACCAAAGTAGAGTATTCTTAAAAGCACGCATCGCAAATCAAACATAAAAAAGGTTATCCTGACTTTGAAAGAGCTCATTCTTCCCAATATATTTATGTGCAACTCTAATGCCCCTTTTCCACTGGCTCTACTTGAGCAGCCCCGCTCCACTCCACTCTACTCTGCTCGGCTCTGTAAACAATGCATCGCATTTCCACCCGCCAGTCTGCTCGGTAGCAGAGGAACGCCTCCTTGTGTTGGGGGGAGGCGGGGTCTAAAGCCGCACCGCTACCGCATTTGTGTAAACAACGGAAGCGCTATGGAAAACGTTGGCCCTGTGTTGTTGCTGTTTTTTAAACTTATGGGGATTCTCCTGAGACTTCAGGAAGAGAGGCGCAGTGGAAGAAACGCTCTGGATGCTGCGATTGTTGCACGGAGTAGGACAGCTGTTATCCACCGGACATTTTAGGTTTTACAGCGCCTGGGGGACAAACATTGCAGGGTAAGCTAATGCTGTTGTTTATAGTCCTATTACTTTGCTACCGTTCCAAAATTGTCTATCTGTGTTTTCTTCGCTCTTCTTACGCTTCAATCTGACCACACCCACGACCAATGAGTGAACAGGAGCTAGCTTGCGTCACCCACGAAATTGCCGGGGCTGGCCTCGAAAAAGGCCCGTGTAAACGCTCGCAAAGCGAGCCGAGTAGAGTGTAGCCGGGACCTTTAGAGCCAATGGAAAAGGGGCATAAGATGCAGGTCCACACTCAATGTAAACAAAACACTCTGCTGAATCTGCTGAAAACCACGTGGCAGACCTGCGTCAGGGTGGCTGTAGTCTGTGGAGGTAAACAAATCGCCACTTCGGCTGTTTTTGTAGGTAAACAAACGCTGCTGGTCGTTGGCACCCGCTCGCAGATATCACTTAAAAAATGTGCTGACATTAACGATCAATATGAGAAAAATATTGTGCAGATTTTCTTTCTAACTTGATGATTTTTTTTCTTTTTTGTGTGGTCTTCATGACTTTGAATGAGTACGTTAATTTTAGACGTAAAGGGAGAGTTCAGTTATTTATGGTATGGGTGACAACTGAGGATGGATTTTATTGTGGAAGTTGAAGAATATGATTAAAATCTGCAAAGTTCAAGAACAATAACAATGTTTAATGTGATTAGAGGGAGCAAGTTTCTCGATCTGTGTCCAAGAAGCTCATTTTCAAAGTCATGTTAAACTGAAAACGATGAGGATGTTGTTGGTGACATTTATAAAAGATTACATTCTTAGTTTTAGTTTTATTACTTGCTTTTGTATTTGGCTTGAGACAGAAGGTTATGAAAGTTCTTCCAGTAAAACATAACATTTGCGTGCCTTGGGGACATGTTCTGCAGATCCAGAACATGTCAGAGAGATTCACAGTCAAACGGCTCCGTTACTGAAGCTTTGACTGTGGAGAAGGAAAGAATGTCGATCAGCTGCTCTGTTGCTTTGAGTGTCTGAAATGTTCTCCAGTGAGAAACAGACGCAGCGTCAGGAACGAACACTAAGCTCGGTGTTATTTACACTTCCACTGGAAGAAAGACAAAGAATGATTATTTATTTTCATCTGTTGGAGAGTCAAGTCAGTAACATCACGTATTTTTATTCATAATGTTATATTACCTTTAAGGACTTTTTGATTTGTTCATAATTGTTTTGCAGATTTAATCCAATTCAAGATGGCTGCCACAGAAGCAGTAATTTTTACAGATATTGAGCTGAAATTTGGTGTGGTAGTAGCTGAGTCATCCCTCACACGCGCTCCGAGCGCTGACGGATCACTCAACCTCACGTTATGCCTTCCTAGTTTTTAACTTTGATGGAATCCTTTTGTGAGCGTTCGGAGCAAAGCGAGGCCTCGCCGACTGATCGGCCCCCGGCTCCACGCCATCACGCCCTGCCTGACGCAGGCTCGTTTTTCCTTCCTCGCGGCCGCCGAGCCTTGCAGCACAGCATGTGACACGCCTGCCGTCATCGCCGTGACATCTCTCTTTCCAGGACAAGAAGTGACGCAAGTTCGATTTTTCTGATTTCCTTCTGCTTTTTGTCGCACAGGGATCCTCCTGAACTGTTGAAAAATGTAACGTTTCTGCAGAGAGACGCAGGAAGCATCTGTTGAGGGGTCAGACAGAGCTTTTATTTTCTGTTGTTGACAGTAAAATAAGAGAGGAGAACGGTGAATAAGTGTAGAATTTGGAAATGCTGGTTGCATGGAAGGTATGTTATGTTTTTACAACTATCTGCTAGTAATTTTCATATTCTGTACTTTTCTCTTTCAAGTTTTTACAATCATTAGTTAAAAAAATGACCTTTGAATACTTTTTGACTCCTGTGTTGAAACATGAGGAATCTTATCTGTCAATAAGACATTTCACTCTTTTTTTTTTTTTTTTTTTTGGTCAGGAGAGTCTAAAGTTTCATCACAGACTAAAAACAGCACAGATACTGTCGTAAATCCTCGTTCCTTCCTTTATGTCGAACCTTAGAGCTGAAATAAAATGTATTTATATTTTATCGTCGTTTCCTGAAGGCAGAGTGAGGATGTTTCTGTGATCGTCTCTCTGTTATTAGCAAACATATTCTGTGAATTACTGAACAGATTTTAGGTAAATTTTTTAAATGATAATCTTTGGGTTGCCATCTTCAACCTTTTGGAGTTGATTTGTTTTAGAATGGCTGTCAAAGCAAAGCTATCTTAGCAAACACAAAAATGGCTATAGTTCGGCGAATTTTACAGATACAGAGTTAAAATTTGGTGTGGTAGTAGCTGAGAGTTATCCCTAACACATACCCTGAGCACTAATAGATTCCTCATGATCTTTGTTTAAAAATTGGCTATTTACCGTTCGGAGTCAACCCTGTTTGTCTGTTAGGAATTTATCTCATGAACCACTGGATGAATTTTAATGAAACTTTTAGGAAATGATCCTTGGATGTACATTTACAAACGATTAACTTTTACAGCCCAATTCAAGATGGCTGCTACAGCCAACTGACATTACGAAATGCACATCTGGCTTTAACGAAGGCAGTTTTCCAAGAGTCGCATCATGTGAGATATTGTGTTGAGTGATATGAACTCCTTTAAGGAATGCTTAAATATCTTTATGGATTTGTTTTTATCCGAGTTTAATCAGCTTCTTGATCTGGGTTAACATACTGGTGTGTGTGTGTGTGTGTGTAAATATGTTAACACACATTTAAACTGAGCTACAGTCGCAGGATGCCTTGATTCTAATAGAAAATCTCTGAATCATGTTTAATTTCTCTACAGCTGCTGGTGACACGTGTCATTGTCTGATCTCAAAACATCTCACAGTTCAGCTGATACCGTATTAGTTGCACGTAAATGCTGTTGTAGACTTGTTACCAAGTAAATTGATGAAAATATTAGTCTTTAACCAGCTTTTATCCTTTTTCTGTGCTTTGGGTCAAATCTCGTGAAGAGTATTAAAAACTCCCAGGACACTTTGAGAGAAAAAAAACTCATACATGTGGACAAAAATAGACACATAATCAGATTAAAATGGGACATTTGTTTTAGGATCATTTCAGTTTGGACAAAATGTTTACATGTTTGATAAAAGTCTGTATTAGGTTGAATTTTTCCATGTAAATATGCTGAGTGACACTTTGGTTAGCCTCAAGTGTGTGTGTGTCTGTGTGAGGGTGTGTGTGTGTGTGTGTGTGTTAAGACAGCTGATAATTACGCCAAACCTCTGCAGGGGACCGACGTCACACATCCTGTCGATGCAGTCACTACGGCACATCCAGGACACCTCAGGCAGGGCGTGGTTCATTGTTTGGAAACACGTTTGTGTTCGTCACACTTTGTCTTCATTTCTGTCTTTATTTAAAACCACAGTAACAAAGCACAGAAAGTAACATCTGAGTTTCAGTTTGCACGTAGTGACCCGACACGTCTGGATGGTTATTTATGAGTCCAGGAGCGGAACAGCAGTAATTTCCTCCCTGATCAGAAAAAAGAAACCAATATAAACAGACAGTGACATTGGAAATATTTACCTTTCATAAAAACGTAAATATCTGCATCTGAAACAAGCCGAAATGAATTTTTTCCTCCTCAAATCGTTAAAAAGCATTAATTTTATGAAATGTGTCGGAGTAGGATCCCTTCCACGTCGAGGCTGGGATGGATTCATGAGTTTTCATTCATCTTCAGCTCTGCGCCCACGCAGACCGGCACAGATGGACGATAACGGCTGCTCTGGAGGAAAAAACTACGCTAGACACGCAAACCTGCATTCCACAGAAATGCCACCACGTATATCAGTTGATGCTTATTTGTGGGGAGGATGTGAAATGAAAGGTTTTCACAGTTTTTTTCTCATTTCACGTTTTAGCTGATATAATTGGAGCACTAACCTTAATGTCTTTTTGAAGGAGAAGATTTCATTTTCAAAACATGTCTGCTGCTGATTACATGTTGAGTTCAAAGCTTTGTTTAAGCAGCACTTTTTAATGTCACCTTGTATTTTTTATATTGTAATAATTACTTTTATACTTAGAAGCATAAATACGTGTGCAACTTCTATTTTGAGCTTGAATTTAGAAGAAAATTTACTCAAATTTAACATTCTTTGGGTGTTTCTGACTAAATCTTTTATAAAGTCTAAAAGCTGAGAATAAAACAGGCTTTCAGTCATTTAAATGCTTGAATGACAAGTCCTGTTTTGTTGTGTGAGTTAAACTGTTCTCACTGTCGGCCCGTCTGTCCTTTAGTGCGTTTATTGTTGCCTAAATGAGGTCAGGTTGTCATTACACTGCTGCACAAGAATTCACAGAAAGAAAGTAACTTACAAATGTGGCCGGGTTAATTACAGTCGAGGCAACATCACACAGAGGAATTCCACTAAAATGTTATTTTTGCCGTAATTGGTCTATTCTGAAAGTTTTTACTGTGCATTTTAGGCAAATACCGTTTTTGAATTTGTACAGAAATGATTTTTCTTTGGACAAAATGATTTATTTAGGGCTAATTAATATATCCCTTTTAAACAGACAGCAACAAACTGTTTAAAAGCTGAGAAAGCATCTCAACGAGTCCGATGGATCAGGCCTGAGCTCCCTGTGACCATAGCTTCCACTTTGTAATCCTTTCAAAATAAAACCACAACGGCAGAAACAGACGCTGAGGACTCTGAGTTGTTTCTCTTTTGGCCATGAGGGTCACATCAATTCTTCGAATGTCCATTTTTAAACCGGTCTTTGAATGTTTGAAAGTCTCTGCGAACTCCGAACAGTTTTACTGAATTTGAAGCGTTACAGGTGGAGAGCTTTCAAAGCAAATTAGATTTAAACGCAACAAAAATAAGGCAACATTAAATGGGTTTAGCCTTGGTCGCATCCTTGACCCATCGGTTCCTCGAAGATTTGAAGCCGGGTGTCGTCTCAGAATCGGATTTCTCTCGACGCAAGGTCACGGAGCGGCTTGTTTGCTGAATGTGCAAATCACATTGTTAAAGCCGCCCCCACCTAACCAAACGTGTTCCCAACCGTCCCCCCATCCATCATCAGGAGTATGCCACGTTACATTTAAAAGCCTTTTTTTTTATCCCAAAACCTCTCTCCGAAATATGCTTTCTGAGTCATTCCACCAACAACAGACACACACCGAGTGAAGAAACTGTGGTAATCAGAAGGAATGAGGGGTTTATTTTTTTTATTCCTCCCCAAAAAGATTAGGTGTCTGAGACGTGGGTGGAGGCGGTGTGGCGGAGGGCAACAGTGAAGCCTAAATTTATGTGAGCTCGCTGAAAATGAAGATAGCAGCCTGAGACAAAAGAGAGGGCGTGCCCGGGCAGCGAACGGGGAATAAAGAGAGAGGATGAAAATTGATTTGTTTGGGGGATGGGATGAGAACGGGAGGGAAAGAAAGGATGGGGGGAGTAAATGGGGGGGAAGGGTGAGGAGGAGGTAAAAATTAAGATGACTGAATAATTTAAACAAGGAACAAAGACGTTCCAGAGTTCTGTAAACATCTTTAAATAGTACGACAAACATGTTTGCTTTGTTGCTTTAAAGCTCCCAAAAGTTTTTTAGTTTCTGTGTTTTGGTGCTTTGTTTCTCTTAACCCCACAGTTTATTGGAAATCATCTCAGCTTGTGTGGTTTCATTTCATAGAAAGCAGTGAAATATAAAAAAATATAGTTGTCTGGCTCACATTATTACATACAGAAGTAGTTATTTAACATATTGAGGATTATAATGTATGTTTTTAAAAGCTATAACATTCTTTTAGGCAAATAAAATACTGACGGAGTTTTGTAAAGAAGTTTAACCAAATTTTCTGCTTAATATTCATGTTTCTTTTTTTTTACAGCACCTTTTCTGCCTTTTCAGGCTGATTTATTAGACATTTTTTGAAAAAGAAACTGTTTTTGAAGTTTAAACTAATGTTTAAATGAAAGTAGAAGAAATAAAAAGAGAAAGCTGTGAGAAACAAGACGTGATCTCATTTAGTCTCATTCAGTCCCAGGAGATGAAACGGGTCTCAGAAGGTGCTGAATGACCATTAAACCTGAATATTAGTTATTGACTGAACGGTTCAGAGGAAGTGGATCCATTCCTGGTCCTGTAGGACCACTATCCTGCATGTTTCAGTTGTTTCCCTGGTCTATAGCAGGTCTCAGATATTCTGATCAGGTGTGTTGGAGCAAAGAAACACCTAAAACATGCAGGGAAGTCGCCCTCCAGGACCAGGATGAGACTCCACTGAAGCAGATGAGGAAGGTGTGGATAAATCCAGCATCTCACTGGGCTGCGACTGCCGGAGACTAGTTGACAAACAGCATTCACAATGTCTCGGTTTCCTTGCACGAGTCGTAGTGGTCTGCAGCCTCGTCGGTTGAATTTTGAATGTGTAGAAAAAAAATTGTGCAGCTAACTTCCTCTCAGAGTTGTCTGAAGCGTGTCCGAGTTTTGTTTCTGTAAATCCTAGATCTGCGTTTCTGCACCTCCACAGGAGCCTTCCTGTGACAGAAAACATCCCTGAATGACTGCGTCGATAATAAATAATAATTATTGAAAAACTGGTCCAAATCTCAACTCTGGTGGATTAAACCATACCGTGAGGGGCAGTTGCCAAGGTGGCCACAAAATAATGTGCGTGGCCACGAATACAGTTTTGAGAGCCAAGCGCACACAGAAAAGGTGTGATTTTCAAAAACTGTCCGTTCAAAATGCAGCCGCATGACTCTCTGCTTCAGTGGCTGCGATATATATAAGTTCTACCAGCAGCGACTAAGCTTTTGTCTCAGTTCCACCACATCTTTGTACAGAAAAGGTTTGTTTTTGTTTTGAACGCTGCTTGCTACATTGGCTTCGTTTGGAGACGATGTGGTTTTCTCATTTCTTATCTGTGTGCGTACGTATGTAGCTGGTAAAGTGATGAAATATGTAAAGTACAATGCTGCTAAATTGTTTTGCAGTTTAGTTTTGTTTACCCTTTCTTACAAAAACGGCAGTTCTCCCAGTTTTTCCTACAGTACATGTTGACTCTGTAAGATCTAAACACACAATGCATTTTTTTTAAATATTCTTAGATCTATATTAGGTTTAACTTTGATTAGATAAGTAAAAATGTCAGCCTGAATAAAATTCAAAAACTGGTAGTCCTGTAATACTTCTGATCGAAAGAACTAACTCGACAATAACCCTGAGTACCTCAAGTATCTAAAAATAGTAAAGTGTTCCTTCTGAAGTTGTTGTACAGGAAACAGTTTATCACATCGGACAACAGATACGGACATGGATTAACTTGACTGCTGCTCGTTGTCACAGCTTTGTTGTGAAAAGGAGCTGTAGACAAACTGTTGACAGAATTGTAAAGTAATACTGTTCACACTTCAGCTTGTTGGATCTGCAGACAGGAAGTCAAGTTTGTCTGTGAGGCTCTGAAGCTTCCGGTTCTTTCTTGGTTCCTCGTGTTGTCCACAGAAGAACAGTCCAAGATGGTTTGTTTCCGTTTTTGTTCTGTAAAAGCAGACGGGGAGATTAGACTGTAATATTTGTGCAAGTCCTCAGTTTTGTTTTGTTGCATCATAACTCAACTGCAGGATGTTTGTTACAAACTAAAGAAATTTCATTTTTTTGTGGAAATGCAATTTGAACACTGAGCTGTTAAAGCTAAAAGGAGCAAAGAGGACGATGTTTTTAATGAATTCAGAAGAACTCCATGTAGTTCTATGGGGAAATTATTAAATATATAAAAGTTACAAAAACCAAATGTCACTGCAGCCATCTCCTGAACGTTTTGATACACGAACGCTTAAAATGGTACAAAGTCTGCGGTAGTTTGATTGCAAATAATGAACGAAAATAAAAAAAACAGGATAAAGTGACTCATGCTGAATCGGCATTCACACAACGAAACGAAAAAATGAGCGTAAAAGTCCCTTTGTTTTAGATCTGATTGTTTGATTAGTGTGAAGATAAAGTTCAGCTCATGCAGAGCTTGAAGGTCTGTGTTTAAAATTAAAAACTTGTGTCTCTGCAGCGTTTAAGGAAGTCGGGTTAATGGTGACAACAGAACGGCGCCTATCGGTGGCTTTAATGCAGACCCAGCCTCTCATTCACTTCATATTTACTGTGAACATCATGATACTAATACAGTTAAGGCTGCAACTGAAAGTCTTTGCTATTTTATTTTTAAAAGTACTTATAATCTACCCTATTAAAGGTACTAAAATGCCCTGTTAATGGTAAAATTACCCCCTCAAAAAACTGAAAATCATACATTTTAAAATGCTTGAACCATCAAATGTGTCTTTTTTTTCATGGATAAAGAATATTAATGAACTAATTATTCAAGCTGTAATTCAGAGAATGTATACAGTTGAGTTTATTTAACAAGGACATTAATGAACATTAGATAAAAGACGATTTTTCATCTGTTGTCCTTTGGTAGGCATTAAAAGTCAGCCTAAAACAAATTAAAAACTAACAAAATTATTCAAACCCTAAAAATATATATATACATATATATTTATTACCACCCACCATCCCACAACAAATTAATAAAAATGTGATACAGCTAAAACTATACCACATAAAATACTGCTGTTAAATACCAGAAAGCTTTAATGTGAAGTAAACGGATATATCAACAATCAACAACTGGACTACAGTTTTATGGTTTCATGTAAAATAATTCATCTCCAGTGGCCAAAAGCTTTTATTTCTAATTTTATTTATGCATTTTGCACCTTTCTAGTTCAATTTTACTCAATGCCAACAAAAATAAACATTTTATTATGAATGATGGGGGTTCCTAACGTTCTGTGAACCGAATCTTTTTTTTTTAATCACTGTCTTTTTTATTAATTTTTTTCCCTTTTATACATACAGTATGTGAGTATAACGAGGTGTTTATCCAGTACAGATACAACAAAAAGAAAAAAAAATATAATAGTAATAGTATACAGAAAATCAATCCCTACAAAGCAATCCCGTTTAGCCCACCCAGGTCACTACTCAGTAGATCCACGCACTATATTCCTATCCCTGACAGAAATGGAACGTATTCTAATAAAAAGAATTGACTCCAGTAATCTGGATCATTATTTATTGTTTTGAAATGAGTCAAGAAAAGGCCCCCATGTTTTTTTCAAATTTACTGGTTGAGTGTTGAAGAGAGCATCTAATTCTTTCCAGTTTCAGACACGACATAAGGTCACATAACCATTGCTTGTGAGTTGGAGGAGCAGCACCCTTCCACCTGGTCAGAACTGTACGCCTCCCAAATCTCTTTTTTTTAAACGATAATCGGCATTTAACCGATATGTTCTGTGTGTTTTCTCCTCAGCATGCCTCCCTGTCTGCCAGCCGCTCAGAGAAAGGTACAGGCTGGTCGAGCCGCTCGCTCGGCGCCCGATGTCGAAACTCCATCGCCTTGTGCTCCGATGAGCAGCCGCACATCGGAAACTACAGACTGCTCAAAACCATCGGCAAGGGCAACTTCGCCAAAGTCAAGCTGGCGCGGCACATACTGACCGGCAGAGAGGTGAGCTCGTTAATACGGATAAAAGTCCAATAAATCCTTTTTGTTCTTCTGAAGGAAGCGGGAAAAGTCATTTTTTTATTTGTAAACTTGTCAGGCTGGAATAAAAATGAGTGGTTTGAAAGTTCTGGGAACGAAGCAGATTTAAGGAATCTTTCTCAGGTTCGTCTCTGTTCTGTTCAACACTGTAAGCTTTCTTCTCATAAAGCTCCTGACCCACATTCAGGCTCGGGAAACCTTTCGTGTCTTGGTCATGTGAAAGCTGCTGTTCAGCCCAAATAAAACCGGAGTCAGTCGGCTTGAGGCAGGCTTTGACCCGACAACCTCTTAGTTCATGGAGACAATTCCACCTTCGCAATAAAACAATGAGTTTTGGGCTTTGTTCTCACTTCTCTGGATAACGCCGTTTTTGGTTTTCTGTGACACTAATAATTGCAGGAAGAGCTCACTAATGTTGATCGGCAGCAGTTATGAAATTCGATCAACAATATCTCAATAAAAAAGCACAAAAGAACTGCGACGTTGTGTAAATTGTAAACAAAAACTGAATGCAGGGATTTACAAATCTCATAAACTCAATAAAAGACAGTAAATGTATCAAATCTTTAAACTGAGAAAGTATTTTTATAAAATAAAATAAAGCCATTTAGGATTTAATATCAGCAGAACATCTCAAAGAAGT
The DNA here is from genome assembly GCF_001649575.2 of Kryptolebias marmoratus. Lineage (NCBI taxonomy): Eukaryota > Metazoa > Chordata > Actinopteri > Cyprinodontiformes > Rivulidae > Kryptolebias > Kryptolebias marmoratus. The sequence continues at coordinate 2,163,791 of NC_051431.1, forward strand.
TGTTCCAGAGGCAACAAAAGGCTGTAAAAGTGGGATAAATGAGAAACATCTAATTAAGTTAATTATCAGCAGGTCAGTTTGGGGATAAAAATAGGATTTTAGAGGCTGAAAATAGTGGAATAATTTCAGAATAATGCTCTTTAACAGAAAATTGGGCAGACTTTGAATCTCCCGTCATCTACAGTTCATAAAATCATCAGATTTGAAGAATCTGGAGAAATCTCTGAGGTCAAAGGTCATGTTTTGTTGTGACTGAAATAAGGGGTTATGAGATTTTTAAATTATTGCGGTCTGTTTTTAATTTACATTTCACTCAAACGTTTTCAGAACTGGGCTTGTATAAATTATGTTTTCTGTTTGAAACATTTAGTAATTTATGACATTTTCTTGATCAAACTGATAAAACAATCGCAACCAGCTAACTGGAAACATTACTTAACGAGTTCAAACTGTGAATTTCAAGATTTATTGAATAATAAGTTGAGAAATTGATTTATTTTTTTATTCCAGGTTGCTATAAAGATCATCGATAAAACACAACTTAATCCAACCAGCCTGCAGAAGGTGAGTCGCTCTTTACTCTGTTCCTGTTTTAGGATCCCACTTTGATTCTTTTTAACCTTTTTACATTATTAGTTCACTTATTTTCTTTTGTCACATGAATATAATTAAAGATTAGGGTCATTTGGACAAACAGCTTTCTCATGTGTGACGTCTTTTCTTGACTACATGGTCTAATATAACATCCAGAGAGCAAAAAATGCTTATTTTTAAAATGAAAATGAGCTAATTTAGCGTAAAATAAGGCTAAACGGTGACATTGATCAGAAGCCCTAACATCTGTAGTAAAGCTAATAGAAATCAAACCAGTAACAATACTTTAGAGATGGTGACAACATTTGTGTAGTGAAGGTAAAGCTTCTTGTATTTTTAAACGTCAGCAATCAGCTGGTTATCCACAGCAGTAAATTTAGTCACCATGCAGGTTTGGAGTTCTCACAGCTTAAAGAAGCGACTCTTTGTTCACAAACTTTGGCCTTGACTGGTTTCGGGTTTGCTTTAACTTTCTCTGCAAAAAGGCGTCCGTTTCCTCTGGAACAGTCCTCACATCACACACATTGATGAATTATTTGCCGGTTAGGTCACCTGTTCAGGTCCGGACGTGAGTCAGCTGACGGCAGGATATTTGGTTAATGATCAGAATGATAATGCCTGCTTCCACCTTCCCAAACAGCCATGCTAGTACTGTTCTTTGGTGGTAAAATAAACATGAAATACAGAGAGAAACTGAGCTTTTTCAACTCTACAAAAATAATCTTCCTAAATATGCTACCAATCCAAGATATTTCAAAATACTGAGTCTCAATCTGATACCTGCATTAATTTGTATTTTTTTTTAAACTATAAGCACATTAAAGTTATTAAATCTGAGCTGTTTTGTGTTTGACACATCAGTAGCTCTACAACGCTGTAAAAAAACCTTGTTAATTTTGTTCCTCAAGTTGTTTTTCTTTATGACCCACACGAGAAAAATAAATTTGATGAGCACATATGGTGCACCCTTCAACTCTGTGTGTAAAAACTGGATAAACGGTGAGTTTTGTAACAGCTGTCTGTCAGAAGCGAGGTGCATGCATGCATGCAGGGCAGTGTTTTAAGGCTGTGAAGGGCATTTTGTCCCTTGCCCAGGCCCCTTCAGCCAGGAGCTAAATTCCAGACGAGGAAACAAAAGAGGCGGTGGTGTCGGGATGGGGAGGTGGGGCTGGTTGGGGGCACTGGCACAGGAGCTGGGACCCAAAGAAGACATGATATAGAGCAGAACCGGAGACAACAGACTCCCGTCTCTGTTTGTAGACCTGCACGGGTGAAAACGTGCGAAATTCAGCGCATCACACCCTCTGCTCTGCCTTTGTCTGCGTGTGTAATGCCATTATCTGGACAGTACGCTGCGTTTTGTTTCTGCTGTGTGCTTTGTTGTTATTCTGCCGGTCTGTAAGGGAATGATTGCAGAACAAAGGGACAAGAACGCAAGCAGAACGTTTTCCCACAAGGCCCGTCTTCAAAGCATTAAGTATACAACAGCAGAAGAAGAAAAGTTTGCTGCCTTCCCTTTGTCTCCACCTTTTCCTTTACGTCTCCCTCTTTTGTTTTCTTCTTCAGGTTTAGTTAACATTTGTAGAAGTGGCTCTAATTATCATTATTTAATCAAGATGAATCTGGAGTTTTATGATGTGGGTAACAGTGGAAACAGTTGGGAGACGAGTTGGTTGCAGTGTCAACTGACCGTTTTGAGCAGCGAGTTTTTGAAAACCACGGCTCATTTTTTGTCTGCAGCTTACAGAACTGGATTCTTGGTCATTGACATGATGTTGTTGCCCGCCTCGCTCGTTTGGTTCCCTTCTCTGCAACTGTCCTCCAGTGGCGGCTGACCAATAGAGGGCGCTAGGGCGCCGCCCCACCACTCACATTACCTTGAATAAGACGTAAAAAAAAAAAAAAAATTAAATAGTACATTAAAAATATTTCGAAATATATGTATATATATTTAGTTGTGAAAGATAAATATTTTATAGTTAATGATCAGTAAAGTTGTTTCGTTCTTCGAGGTTGTCTGATTTGCGACGTATTTCCGCCCCGGGGCGCAAAAATCTTTGTCCATAGACTCTCGTTAAAAGTTGTACATGCGCAGTAGCTCCTCTTCAGTACAAGAGATAGGACCGTTCAGGGCGCACCTCTCCTGCGCCCAGAGCTGACTCCGCCTCCCGCCACCGGAGCG